>NC_142526.1:24946069-25191069 GCF_964205215.1 Stylophora pistillata | reverse complement strand
TTATTTCATGAAAAACATTTTTCTTTCAGGACGGTTAAGAGTGAATATGGGTAATATCTACTGTGAACAAAAGAAATATCCCCAGGCAGTAAAACAGTATAGAATGGCTTTGGATCAGGTGCCCAACACTCACAAAGACATGAGGTATGTGAAGGGTACAAGATCAGAATAAGATACTAGATAAGTGGTTTTACCAGTAAATGTGCTGGCAATTTTGCTGTTGACTGTGACTTAGAGAATTGAAGGATGAAATTGATAGCGCAGCAATCATGTATTTGCATTTCAAAATAGTGTCAAATGAATGACTCAGAGGCAGTAAGGTAGTAAGCTAGACAAAATATGTGGGGTATTACATTTTACATTCTATAAACTAGGATTTTTAAGTTTTAAGTTTTAAGTTTCAAAAGTTATTTTAATTTTAAATTCTCTCTTAGGATAAAGATCATGCAAAATATTGGTGTGGCATTTGTTAAGATGGGACAGTTTTCAGATGCTGTCACTTCTTTTGAGCACATTATGGGCGAGAAAGCAAGTTTTCAAACAGGTATGATTCAATCATTGGTGAAAGTGTCATAAGTCAACACTAATCATAATTCAACTGAAGGTGAAAGGAAAGGTTTGATGTCAATTGCCAGGATATGTTGAATCAATCTCTTTACTCAAAGCCAATTCTTAAAGAGTGAAAAACCAATATGATCTTACTAAAAAGAATCAACAGCATTATTTGCTTCTGTTTCAAGAGGCACATAGGGCCTAAAAAATAATGCTTCATAAATAACATTATGTAGCTGTAATATTTCATAAAACTGTGATATGGAATAATTAAACTCAAAATTATTAACATGGTCATCTTTAATCTGTAATTTCTATGCACTCAGGATTCAACTTGCTTTTGTGCTACTATGCCTTGGGAGACAAAGAAAAAATGAAGAAGACTTTTCAAAAATTGTTAACAATTAGCCTTGGGTTTGATGATGAAGACAAGTACACTTTGACAGGGGTAAGAAAAGTTTAAGTTCACACAATTTTTAAGGATTATTATTTGTGACTTCATTTTTCAGTCTCACAAAGCTGGCAGAATTTATAGGTCAACAAATTTTGCTTGTCTGGTTGGCGGAGTGTTATATGAGTACTACCAGTAGTTTACGTTGTCGAAATCAAAACCTTCTTGGATGAGGGGATGGGTAAAAGTGTTTTACTAAGACTTGATTTTTAGTAGTTTGCCTCTCCTCCTGCAATCTTACCCACAATTCAATTTGTACATTATAACGAGCCCTACGGCTCGAAAGACTAGGATCAATTATACCTTGCTAGACGTATGCTCCTCATTTAATGCATTATGCATTTCCTAATATGTACAGTTGTATCTCCACGCAGGACCATGATCCTGGAAGTAAGCAGGGCACTTATCACATGATCAAAGCCTCAGTACTTGTGCCGAGTTGAAATATAGAAGTTTAACATGATTTTTTTGTTTCGTTCTTCAAGGATGATCCCCAGCAAGCATTGATTTTAGAAGTAATAAGAAATGACAAGCTGCGACAAATTGAACGTCAAAAGTATGTGAGAAAGTAGTTTCATTGATATTAAGAATTGTATATTTCCTATAGCTTGGACAACAGGGCCCGGGAAGAGGTGTAGGCTTGATTAACTTTGTATTCACTGACTCGGTTTGGGTTATAATTTGACTTTCAGTAATAGTTGTGGGCAACTGATTTGCTAAATGCTTTAAATCTTCCCTGTGATTTTTATTTGATGATAGAAAATTTGTTTTAAGAGGTAGAAAAGGTAATTAACAGACAAAGATCTTATCTCCAAAAACTGTTTAAATTGTGTTGGCCTTCACTGATTGAAGGAAATACATGTAAATTGCAAGCTCTTCATTTACACACTGTTGTCATTGAATAAACCTCATAAATTGTTGTTTCTTGTAGGAAATCCCAAGCTGATAAATGCATTATGAGTGCTGCTAAGCTCATATCTCCTGCTATAGAGAATAGTTTTGCAGCAGGATTTGACTGGTAATGTAGTCAACTTATAAATAATGAGTTTCCTATCCATTTAATTGGATAATTCTGTTTATTTCAGACTATACTGAGATGACAAACTTGATCTTGTAATTATAGTAATAGTTGTGGGCAATTGATGTCTAAATGCTTGTGAACTTATAAAGTGTACTCAAGCTCATGTTTTGTTGTATTATTTACAATCATTAACCCTTTAACTTCCATGAGTGACCAAAACAGAATTTCTCTTTACAATAACAATACAATATTATGCAGACAAGTGATGAGTATAACCATTATGAAAAATATCAATTAAGAGATTATTAGTTTATCCAATATCAAATTCTCCAAACTAATATCATAAGAATTGTATAGCAGGCAGTAAGGAGAATTACCATTGAGTTCTTGGGAGTGAAAGGGTTATTACAAACCAAGTTACAAAAAAATCAACTTACTTTACTCTGAAAGTCAGAAAATTGTGGATAACAAAATTATGTTTGAAGTGTCATAGTGTATCTTGGAAAGAGCCAATTAGGTGTGAAAAAGCTACATCCAAAACAGCAACAGTATTTAGTTTTTGTTTGTAAGATTTGTTCACTTGTCTTGAACTTTATTTTGTTTGGTCAGCGTAAAAGTGAAGTGACATGAGAACCAAATCTAACTGTTCAGGGTTTACTGAGTATCACAGTAATTGAAAAAGTTGTAAGGAAAGGAAAGTGAAAATTAAGTTAAATAGGTGTTGCTGTTGGCTTTGCAGGTGTATTGAGTGTGTAAAGGCATCTCCTTACCTGGATTTAGCCAATGAATTAGAAATAACCAAGGCAGTCACTTACTTGAAAGAGAAGGATCTTGCGAAGGTATGGTTTGGTGTTAAATAGAAAATTAACTGTAACTCAACTTCATAACTACTGGTAATAATAGAAATATGATGTTTACCAAATTAGCATTGTTCACAAAACAAGTTTGACCTTCTCTAAACATCACATTGATTTTATCAATTGGTCTATAATCATGTCAAATTCTCTCGTAGTCAGTTTTGAATTGATGTGTTAAATGAGCACATCTAAATTTACCAAATTCACTACAAGTTTCATGGCTAAATGTAGTTCTTGTTGTACTCGGTATCATCTGCATGGAACTCATTCATAAAATTTCTCTTTTAAGGCCATTGAAACTCTCAAAGGATTTGAGAAAAAAGACTCAAAAGTACAATCTACTGCTGCCACTAACTTGTCCTTCTTATACTTTCTGGTAAGGTTGAAGTTACATAAAGGATTTTGTTTCTATGTACTACTCATCTTCTAAGAGGCATCATAAATTTAATCTGTTTGTACCTTATTAATTATGGTAATGTTGTAGATTTATGCCAGGGTGGAAAAAAAAACCATATTCTTTTTTTGCACAGGTCTGTAATGTTGTTGCATAGTCTCTATTTGCCCAGAAATACTAAACATTGATAAAAGAAGCAGTCAAATGTGTAATGGTAAATATTTCTTATTTAGGAAAATGAAGTGTCGCAAGCTGACAAGTATGCAGAACTTGCCATAACAGCAGATCGATATAACCCTGCAGGTTGGTTGACATCTGCACATCACCAAGGGTTTGTATATTTGATGTGAAACAATGCAGGGAAAGCTAAAAATTGAGTTGTAGATAACTTTATCAACACAGTAAGGGGATCGTTACTCCTTGTACATAAATGTTAACAGGGCTGAGATTCTTAATATTAACTAAAGATAACTACTTACTGTTCATTTTGTGTATTTGTTTTCAGCACTGGTTAACAAAGGGAATTGTTTGTTTGCTAATGGACAATATGAGAAAGCACGAGAATATTACCAGGAGGCTTACAATGTAGAGGCTTCTTGTACTGAAGCTCTGTTTAATTTAGGTAGGTCTTGGTTGATTCATCTGTAAATTGACAAGTCAGTTGGTTGATCAGTTAGACAATCAACCAGTCCATTGGTCTGGTAGACAGACAGACATACATACAAGCAGTCAATTAGTTAGTTAGTCATTCCCTCAACCAGTTATGAGTTCGCTCCGACGAAGGGCTAACACTCGAAACGTCAGCTTTTATAATCGTAATGGCGGCCAATTTACCAATTTCAACTTTGTTGGTATATTCAAATTATTTCGTTACCCCCACCGACACAGCCCCAAACAGTTTCTTTAGAAACTATCAGCCTTTATTCAGTTATGAGGTAGTCCATCTGTCTGATGGCCTAATTGACCAAATTCCTGCACCTACTTTTGAACACCATATGAATCAAATTTATTATTCATGAGTACAACAAAGCTCAGTTGACCATGTCACACCATTCCTAATTATCCAGCATTGTAAGTAGCTGGACATGAATTTTCCATGGAAACCTGGTCAAAACAGAATCAATGAGACTGAAGTATTTTGAAAGAAAACTCTCAAACTTATTTTCCCATTTGATGGTAAATATTTGTATCTTTTTTTTGTTAAATGAACAGGTCTTGCAGAGAAAAAGTTAAACAGACTGGATATTGCTCTGGACTGTTTCTACAAGCTGCAGGCCATACTTAAAAATCATCCTCAAGTCCTCTACCAAATTGCAAGCATGTATCCTTCCTTAGTCAATAAACCAAATCAAATTTGACAAATACGCCATGTTTTCCGCTACAAATTGTATGTTTTGCACTCACTTTATTTGACTGAATACATTGTACTTATTAATTTGACACTGACTCACATAATTCCATGCTCATACACCTGTATATTCCACCTAGGGATAGAAAGTTTTTTTAATATTATTACTGAAGATTTTTCTCATGTAACAGTACTTTCTCTGTAATTTTAAAACCATAAAAACACTTATGTATGATGCACGATCCTTGTAGTAGAGAGCACTATTTATACAATAGCGAAAATCAGACCTGAAAAAAATCAGGCCTGTACAGGATTCAAACCACTGACCTCTGTGATACTAGTGCAGCGCTCTACCAATTGAGCTAACAAGCTCAATTGGTAGACCAGTTGGCTTGTTAGCTCAATTGGTAGAGCGCTGCACTAGTATCGCAGAGGTCAGTGGTTCGAATCCCATACAGGCCTGATTTTTTTCAGGTCTGATTTTTGCTATTGCATAAATAGTGCTCTCTACTGTGAGGATCATGCATCATACGTATCTATAACTGCAGTTCAAAATATATGAACTTCATATATTCACCGTATCACATAAGAACACTGTAGTGCACAAGTTTGTCACAAAAAGCAAAAGAGTAAAAAGACTGAGCAGTGTGGGGTAAAATACTGATTTGAGGTAGATGAAAGTGTGGTTGAAAGGACAAACCATAAACCTGGTGTACCCAGGGATCGTTTGAATTTGTTTATAGTTCCAGTTCCTCTCTTATAAACAAATTGGTAATATCGTTGCTTTGATTTTCCTTGACATTGGCTAAGACATGAAATGTTAGAAGATAAAGCTCAAGCCATTGAGTGGTGAGTCTAAAATGCATGTGCTGAATTTTCATCTTATTGCCACTATGGTAACTAAATTTTTATGGGCACTTAGTTGTGCAAAAATATAAGAATTATAGTTTGCGGGGTTTTTTTATAAATTTAATTTTTTTAAGTTTTGGCAGAAAATTTTGGTATTAGAACTTTGATGTTAAAATATTTTACAGTAAACATCTTTGTTACACTGCAGTAGCTTGGTTGTCAGAAACTAAACAAGGTAGGGCACTCTGATTATATGAAGATGATTTCAAGTCCAGAAAAATAAGTTATATTTATAAGGTAAAGATGTTAAAAACTTAAGGGCAAATGTAACCAATACATTCTTGGTAATAACTGTTTATAACTACCATGTTGTTCTTTGTGTGATGAGGCTAAATTCTCACAACAAACATTGAATATTTCTCTTAAAAGGTACATGCAGCTTGTCTCTGTAGTGCCTACTGACCCATCAGTACTGTCCAAGCTTGGTGAACTGTATGACAGTGAACAAGACAAGTCACAAGCATTCCAATATCACTTTGAGGTTAGAATTTTGAAAATGTTATTTACCTTCACTTACCCTTTTTGTGGAGACATAGCTTCAGGTCATCCATCCTGCTCTTTCCCTTACCTTCTCTGTTTTCCTCCTCCATGTTGTCCTCCTCCATGTTGTCCTCAGCATGGTTTTCCATCTCAACCATCTGGAAGACTTCTATTGAAAAAGCTTGTCTTGTTTTCATCACTTAATCATTTAGCTTCCATGTTTCTTAAAAAGAACAAGACAGTGTAATGATTTACTTTTTCATCAATTTAACTTTGGATTTTATTTGAATTTATAGCCAATTGAAAACTAATCTTAAGTGTTCTTTTTCTCAGTCATATAGATATTTTCCATCAAATATTGATATTATTTCATGGCTCGGAGCTTACTACATAGACTCTCAGTTTTGTGAAAAGGCAATACATTACTTTGAAAAAGCGGCAATAATACAGTAAGTTGGTTAAACTCTGTGTTCTGGGTTTTGTCAGGATTTCTGTAATTGTCTTTGACATTTATTTGAAATAGTGCCCACAATAATGCACTCTGCCTCTCCAATATTTTCGAAGCCCCAAATTAAAGGCCCTGTTTTCCCTTACCTGGTTTCCCAAACTCTGATAAAACAAGATTTGGTTAAATATTGGCATATTGAACACCTCATAGCCTCTGCAGCATTCACTTTTGCGGACATGCTGCCCTTCTCCATTCAAATGGCTCCTTGCTGAGCAAGATTCCTCTGCCATTGTAAGTTGTTCTCTTCCTGATCAAAATTCAGCCATAGGCAAACCATACCCAATCAAGATAACTGTAATACATATCTCTTATTAACCAAGCGTGAGGGCCATACTGGGAGAATATTGGCCCAAGGTCTTGACAGTACAGACCGAGCGCAAAAAAGACAGAGGGCTGATATTCTTCCAGTACGGTCCCGAGCAAGCTTGGTTAATAAGAGATTTATTATTAATATGACTGAAGTTCAAAGGGACACAAGTGCGGTATCATTCGGGACCATTCGGGACAGTGACAGGTCCAATACTGAGAGAATATTGACCGGCAATAGAGCATTTTGATTGGTTGATTTTAGTTATTGGCCCTCTGACTGCCCGAGTCGTGTAATATAGAACACTTCCCTTAAGTTTTTGTCAAAGTCCTGTGACTCTTGTCATCCTTATTGTCTTCCCAGCTTTGGATGAGCATCAAGTATCATAAAGTTAATGTTATGTGCAGTAATTATGGCGCAGTGTCTTGAAAATGGATAATTGACAAAAGAAACATCTTATCTTATTATAATAACAATTTCATACATCACCCACAGGCCAAATGAAGTCAAGTGGCAGCTTATGATAGCAAGTTGTTATAGAAGAAGTGGTAGGTAGTTGAATTGTGGAAATGCTGTCTTTGTTTAAGTGATGCAAGTTTGTTTTATGTAACAATGTGGCCACAGGGATGGTGGAGCTGTGGAATCTGTGGTATTTGAAGGGCTTTCCCCTTCCCCTCCCACTTCTCCCCCCCTTCCCCTCCCCCTTCTCTCCCCCTCCCCCTCCCCCCTCTCTCTCCCTCTCCAACCTCAAGCTAACCACAAGGCATATTTTCTTGGAAAACATGTTAAAAGACCCCAGAGAATCTCTTACTGGTGCCACTTATTATGCTGACACTCCATTTTTAATTTTCCTGCATTAAGCACCTTTGGATGTGTAACTCTCTGATATTGAATAAAAAAAATTGCTAGGCATTTTTATTATCAATTCTGGGGAGCAAACTTATTGAATCGGTTGGTTTGTCCCTTGTTTGTCTTCCCTTTAGTGTATTTCATTTGTGGGCTGTGCTTACATTTCTTTCCAAGTTGCTTCAATCTAGTATTTTGTATCCCATTCTACATTTTCCTGAGGACGTATACAGGGTTGCAAAACCCAGCCTGTCGTCACTTTTTGCACAAAGTCCTTCTTCTTACTATGACATACATGCCAAGTAATGATAATCTTGCTTGTTATAGGTAATTATCAACAGGCTTTGGAAACATACAAAACCATACATAAAAGGTTTCCTGATAATGTGGAGTGTAAGTACTATTTACCAAAAGTGTTTGTATTAAAAAACTTAGCAGGCTGTGATGTAGCAGAGTTTGTGTGTCACTTATCTCTAACTTTTATCTTTGGAAGATTCATATAACTTTGTTCCTGAGGAAGCTCCCAAGGCCTGTCACCCCAGACTTCTGAGATTTAAAGTGCATTTTTGTAGAACAAATTAATTTACTTCCTTATTTCACATGAAGAAAGTCCTTTTCATTAAAATGAATGATTTTGTGAAGGTGTAGTCTGATCGTGCGGGTGAGTGTAGTCCTGAGAAGGACTATTGTCGGTGGTAGTGACTGACGTTTCGACAACCTGTGCGGAAGACATCATCAGAGTCAAGTGAATGATTGTTGTCAGTAGAATGTTCTTATTCCAGTTCGTGTGAAATGATCAGTTGGTTTTGCCGTGATGTTATTGGCTGTAAGACTCAAGTGATGTAAGTGACTTACGTCACTTGATCGTCCGGGTGACTACACTCACCCAGACGATCAGACTACACCTTCACATGTTACCCCCGGGTTCAAGCCATTTACTGCATGAATGATTTTGTTACCAAGCAGTTATACTCCCAAATTCGTTGCTCCTCTGAAGTCTCAAAACAGAAAACTGTTTAAATTTGAAATTAGTGAAACTGAATAGATAACCTTCTCTCTGCAGTTTTATGGATACTGCAATAAATTGGTCATTTTTAACCAGGTCTCTTTGAGAGTGTTTTGAAAATGAGAAGAATGACAGATAATTGAAGTATCATGATTTTTGTGTCAACCCAATTTTAAACCCAAGATTTCCTGCTCATAGTGCTCTAACAGCATATTCAGGTAATGCTTGTTTATTTTAAAGGTCTTAAATTCTTGGTGAGAATTTGCACAGATCTTGGTTTAAAAGATGTTCAAGACTATGCTCAAAAACTGAAGAAAGCAGAAAAAGCCAGAGAGATGAAGCAACAGGTAACCAAGACCTTTTGATAGATGTTTCTTCTTGTTTCAGTCTTCAGACTAGCACTTTATTGATGATACTTGTAATAATGCCAGGAAAATCTCTTTAGTGCTATTCACAGTAAGAATGCTCATCAAGAAATTAGCTACTCTCTTGGATCAGTCATGCTTGTTAACTTTTTTTTTATCTGTCCCATGAACAGTGCTTCCCTCCACAGGTTCAATGGAAGGGCAGGAAATTGAAAGTTTTAAGGAATGACTGATACCTGCACCAGTCCTTAAACTTATTGAGCCTTTGAAACAAATTTGCAGTCAATACTCATACATTTTTTGGAAAGAAAAGTATGAACAACAGCCTATAAAAATTTTACAATTGATATGTATCCTGAAAAAACTGTCTTCTTAAAAAATAATTTCTAATTCCACTCATCAATATAATTCTAAGAACCCCAAGGGGGAGAGACACTTGCCAGAGGTTTATATAGAGAGGAACACAACTCAAACCTGACTTTTTTTTTTTTTCATTATGTAGCGTGCTAACAGTGGATCTAGGAAAGGAAGTGGGCGAGCTGGAAGTGCTAACATGCCTGGTTCTGGTGGTTCACGCAATAGCAGTGCAGGGAGTGGTAAGTGCAGTTAATTTTGCATCTGACAGTGCTGATATTTGCTGGGTAGATCTCACACAAAGCCAGTTAAACCAGCCTCTCAGACTGCATAGCATGCAAATAATCACGTGACAATGAGACTAAGGGTGGGAGAGCCTCTGGTGTAGCCCCTTACTCTTTGTCGAAAAAAAAAAAAGTGAGGCTAATGTAGCATCCCTGACAAGAAACAGCCACTGTTGCATGGAGAAAAAGAATCTAAAAGAGCAAAGTGGAAATTCTCCTTGACCTTGGAATCAGGAGATATTGTTTTTAATTCTCCCCTTTGGCTTTAATGTATCTTCATGTAAACATGTGAAGATGTTATGTTTGCTTAATACAATTCAGCAGACAAATTTTTCTATTCCCACCACCTTTTTGTTGTATAATGTAATGAACTTGTGAAGAGAAAATACAAGTGCTTTGTTTCAGATTATAGTTAAAGGCTTTCTCTTATTGTCATCCAATGTAGAATCAGGACGAGTGGACAGTGGAGGGTCTGACAGGAGAAGAAGTGCCAACCGCTCTGCTGGAAGAACAAAACCATTAATTGCAGATAACGATGAGTCATTTGGTTTTGGTATATCAAAAGAAGTTGGTAAGTTGATTAAAAATTACTCCTTGGGTCAGGTTGTTATCATACTTCAGTTGTTATAATTCAGGGTTAGTGTAACTTTGGAGACACTCAAACTATTTTTATGAATGCATGTATATGTTGTAGTTCAATTTTGTACTTGGTTCAAATTTTATTTTCCTTTGTTCTTGGTCATGTTAATGTATGATAATGAGTTTGAAACCAAGGATAAAATTGAACTACAACAACATTCTATTTCTTTCTTCAGCCACTGCATTGTGGCTGGGTGATAATCCAAAATCTGTGAACCTATGATTTGAATAAACCATTTCATCAGAAGGAGGGTGGGGGGGGGGGGTGTCATCTTGATGTAACGTCAAAATCTCTTAGCTTAATTACCAGGAGCACATAGCAGCATGAATAGAGAATCACCAATCAGACATTTAGAGTCTAAGCCCTAACCCAGGTAGTGCATGTAGGTGGAACTCTTTGGGAAATGTTTAGTATATTTCCTGGCTTGTTTTGCTGATAAAAAAGGAATGTTTGGTAATAGGTTATTAAATTTTGAGTTACTTTGGTTGCTAAGTAGCTTCTTAATAATGTAAGGTTTTATTTACATGCAAGAAAACTTTCCAATGATTAACTGTTTGATCATCCTGATTTGTAGATGCCACATATGCAGATCCCCTTGGAGAAGCTCCAGCTCGGCCAAAGACTGCTGGCAGGCAAAGACCACAGCAAGTTGAGGATGAATTTGGTGATGAAGAGATTGGAGATGACCTTCTTCCTGACTAAAATAGGAGCCTTGATTTGACAGTCAAAACTGCTCCAGAAATATAACCCTCCAACAGCTGATGAAAGTTTTTGTTCAACTTATTTCCTTTGAACAGTTGGTCAGGGTGTCCTGCTAGCATGCATAGAGGTGATGCTTTACTGAATGAGAGCAAATTAGAAGCCGAGCAAATTAGAAGCCCCTCAAAGTGATTCCATGTCAGCCCAGCGAAAGAAATGCTGTTAAAAATATGCTCTACACACCTATACCAGGGGTTTCAAGAGGCTATTTTCAATTTCTTAAAACTCTTTCACATTAAAGCCAGGTACCCAAAGTTATTTTTCTGTAAATTTTTTTTTTTTTTTCCAAAAGAGGATTTGTCTTGTATAAAATACTCTGCAGTTACCTCATTATAAAACAAGGGCTTGGGCATGTAAGAAATGACCCATTTTAATCAAGATTTCCAAGGGAAAGGTTTCACCTTGTACAAGGAAAGGTTAATAATTTTCACCATCTGACTTCATTCTTTTCCACTTGGTATTTGTGAAGGGCTGGAAGGTTGACATGCTTAAAATAAATCAAGAAGTTACAAGGGAGAGCACTGTACAAAAAAAGTTCAAACTAGTTCTCAAGTACCCTTTAAATTATTTGTAAAATAATGTTGTAATTGAAATAAAAGGAGAGATAAAACATCACCTGAGAAGACATTAAACTTTGTTGTTAAATTATTAATTTAGACTCATAAAAGAAAGATGGGAGAGAGCCAGCTCAAGCCTAGATTCCTTACACTTCGTAAAAGAAAAAAAAAAACTAAGCTTTCTATCTGTTGTACAAGTCATTATTTAATATAAGTGAAAAAGGAAAAGATTAAACCAGACCTTTTGAATTTTGATGGTTCATTGTGGATATAAGGACACTAGTCACTGCATAAAGTATTTTTCAAATGAATTTTCTTTCCTTTTTCCACCTGTGAAGAAATGCCTCGGGAGCACTGCACAAGTTTTGCACCTTATCTCATGATCTTAAACAAGTTTTAATGGTAAAGATAAGGTTCTTGGACATGTAATACTTCTTCAAGTATACTGCTTTGATCCAGAAGCTGAATCACAAATTGCAACACAAAAAGGACAAGGACGTTCCTTGTTTATCATGCTTTGAGGAGCCCTTTGGGTCAGACTTGCACTGAGCCTGTCTGTGTTCTCATGTACACCCTTGTGGTATTAAAGCACAGCTGTGAAGATTTCAAACATTATACCATTAATGTTCAAGTTCATTTATCTGTTTTTATCCTCTCTCTTCTTTTATTTGCATGTTATTGCTGTGTTGGTCTCATTTAAATATCTTATCATAACTACTAAAATCCCGGTCTGTGCTTTTTCTTTCCTTTGCCAGATTTTTTTCCTTTTTTGGCTTCAATCCTTTCTTTAATGTTTTTTTGTCTTAGTTTTTGTTTCTCCTCAGCCAGTTTCTTTTGATGACCAATCCGTTCTTCCCATTGCTGTTTACTTTTTGTTTTTGCCTTCTCTTTTTTCTTCATTGCCTTCTTTATAAGTTTAGGGTCATCGTATTGTTTTATTCCCTCAGCTTTTTCAATCGCCTGACTCCAGGAAAGTTTATCCATCAATTCTTTAGCTTTATGCAAATCCTCTCTTTTTAAAGATTCCAGCTTTTTCTTTCGAGCTTCAGCTTTTGCGAGCAATTTTTCGTAATTTTTCTTTTTCAACCCAGGTCGTGGTTTTTTCTTAGCTTCCAAGAAATCAAATTTACTAAAAACAACGTCTCCACTTTCGTTCAATATTTTCTGGGTAGGTAAAGAATCGTGGTGTTTACTTCCTTTCGATTCCTTAGAGGAAGTAGCTGTTTTCTGCTTATTTTTCTCTTTCACCTCTTTCTTCGATTTCTTCACACGTGGTTGTTGTATGTCAACTGGCCTCCCACTTCCTGCGTTACGTTTCCTCTGCAATCCTTCTATTCTTGCATGAAGGCGAGATCTTAGATCATCGAGACTTTCGCTTTCCACCTTTTCGACGCTAAAGCTGGGCCTCTCAATTCTTTCTTCGTTACTCGGATCAATCTGATTTCCGGTGGACGCATTTCCCTCTGTCTCTTTTTGAATTTCTTGGATTGTTTTATGCTGGTTTGGATCTAGTCGAGCACGTTTGGCTTTCCTCGATGCTTCTTTAATAGTCTGTTTTGGCGCTTTCTTCGAACGATTTTTATAAAACTTGTTTGCTTTCTCTTCGTCATCAATAGGTATGTAATATTTTACTGGTATCAACTCAATCAAGGAGTTGAAATAAGCCGAATGGCCTGCTAACCGCTTTTCCAACTCAAGTCGCGTTTCGTCCGCCATCTTGCTTCACACATGTGCTGGAGCCTCGCACCGACGACCCTTTCCGATGGGCTATCGATTTACCGAACTAACAAAGCCATGTGATCAGACAGAGACCAGGCGGCTTTCAAGATGGCGGATGCTGGTTTCTTTCGGGTAAGGAGAAACAAAGCGTGTTAATTAAGCTTTCACTTGCCATTTTTTGAGGGGAGGGTTTTGTCAGATCAAATACTATGGATTTACCTATTTTACAGGGTACGAGTGCAGAACAGGACAATCGATTTCTTGACAAGCAAAAGAAGCTGTTGAAATCCATGCGATTTGACGATGTTCTCAACAAAAAGGTAAGCCAGCTCTGTGTTGGCGTTTGGTTCCCTCTTTTAAACTCTATGGGAAACTACGGAAAATTTTGCGAATGCTGCATACTTTAGGTACCTCGAAGATTTTTTAATGTTTTCTGCCAATATAAACACATGTAGTAATAAAATTTGTATAACATGCATGCAGCAAAATTGTGTTACCACGTTCACGTGTTATTGCTATTATGTTTACTGAGCTTTGGGGAAGTTTAAATTGCTAGAATAAGGAAACTGAAAATCTTAACAATCGATGAAATGGCCATCAGACGAACTGTGTAGTTATATACGATACAACAATTGCTGTAAATAGTTTTTATTTTTGGCTCATGAATAATTTGATCATTAAGGAATGACCTCAAAGAGCATACCCAGGAGTTAAAGGTTACATGTCGGCGGCTCATAAGCTGCTAAAGTGAAAGTTGCCATTATGCGCCTAAACAGCGAAGCTATGTTCTGAAATAGATCTGTATTTTCAAGTGTTTCTTTGACATCTAGCTCAGGGTTCGCAGGGGTTTCATTAATGTTTTCTGCAGGAGGGCAACTGGTTTTCACAGGCAGGCAAAACTCCTTGAACTGAACTTCTTTATAAAGATAAACTTTCCTCCAGACCGTCAAATCAGGTGGGAAAAACCGTCCTCACAACCAGTCAATTTGCCCGATGCCTGGCCCTTAATGAAACCCCTGGGTTCGTACAGGTCATGGAAAACCTGGAAAATTACCTTAGGTCATGGAATCTTTCAAAAAGTCATGGAAAAAGTCATGGAAAGTCATGGAATTTTAACAGGTCAAAAGTGTGGGAACCCTGTAGCTTTGAAAGTAGTTGATAGACCAAAACTGTTTCTATTATTATCATGTAGGCAAAATGAACAATGTCAATTTACACCATAACGTAATTTTGCAAGTTCTCCATGCTATTCTTTATATATATTTTTAATGGCACTTACAAGAAGAATTTGCTTCATAATCAAGATCTTCATTACCTTGTGATCATTTCCTTTATTCTCATAACCTTGAAGTTTGATTCAGTTGTGATGCTTTGGGAGAAATTAGATGCTTATTGCTCTCATGGGTTAAGGGACTTAAGCTGTAGTTGAGGCCCTGCTTTTTTAAAGGATGGATAGTGTTATCCTTTAGGTGAACAGCAATCCACTTTTGGTAAACTAATCATTAATTAGCCATCATGGATGGAAAATAAATATATTGAATAATTTGAGTTATATAGCTTTCAAGTAACTGTCATAACATGGCACAAATAGTAGAGAGCCTCACTCTTTCGTCAACATATCTTTTTTTCTTTATTTTTTGTGTGGAAGGTGGACATGGACAAGGTGAACCTTGATATAATAAAACCTTGGATAACAAAGAAGTTGATTGATATCCTTGGAGCTGAAGATGACGTGGTTATGCAGTATGTTTTTAACATGCTAGAATCAGAAAAGGTAAAACAATGATCACATTTTATAGTGTTAAGCTATCTTGAGCTTTGAGTTTCACCCATTGAGCCTTTTCAGATGTGGCTTCATTTTATAGTCTCAAGAGCTTTTGAACAGGGTATAGGTATGATAAATTGAAATCATGTGGGAAAAATATAAACTGAGAAGGATTTTGTAACATTTTAGAAAACAAAAAATGGTTTAATGATAGGTTTTTCTTTTTTCATACTGGTAGATAGGCATTGTTTGACTCACCTATTAGCTACTGTTTCTTTCCTTTCAAAATTTATATTACAACTGCCTTTCATTATTTTCAAAACTGAGACCTCAGTTAAAAGAAAAAAAATTGCAATTTTTAAGTATAACGTATTTATTTTTTGTGTATTTGTTTTTCAGAGTCCAGATCCAAGGTTCATGCAAATAAATATTACTGGCTTTTTACAATCCAAGAATGCTCGTGAATTTATGAAAGAGTTGTGGACTCTTCTTTTAAGTGCCCAGGAAAATATTGGTGGCATTCCCTCTGAATTCATGGAAAAGAAGAAGGAAGAAATCAAGCAAAGAAAGGTAAGAACTCTGTTGGAGGAGGAATTGCAAGAATACCCAATAAAGAATGATACTTGTGACAATTGAATCCAAATTGTAGATTGATGTCATTTTTAGTCCAGGGCTGGATAATTTTTTTGTATTTTATAGTTGCAGAAAATATCCATACCCCCCCCCCCCCACCCAACAGAGGGTCACGGAAATTCCAAGGGGTAGAGGGGTGTAAAAGAGGCAAATTTCCGAAGGGGAAGGGGGTACATAAAGAGCTTTTTTTTCAGAGGGTTTGAAGTGCGATCGAATACAACACTGGCGTACTTTTCTAATTGATGCAAGGCAACCAAGAAAAATTGAAAATTCTATCTGTTGAAACAAACGTAAGATTCCTTGTCATTTATTTTCCACTATTATTCTGGCATTGGATGACACAGATTACCACTGAGAGACTCTACTGAGCAGTACGTTCGACGCGAAGTCAAACAAAATGGCCGGCTTGAAAAATATCATTTCCAGTCCCCTGAGATGTATTAGGTTTACCTCTGTTTAAAAACCTGTGATATTTTTTCTTTGTTTCATTAGCTCATGCTAGGATTTGGTTATTGTTTAATGCCTCTTGGTGCTTTATTTTCTTTGTTTTACGTCATCCGTGAGTTTGACATGTTTTTTCACTGAGGATGAGTCAATGTATTGAGCGATTGAGCGGAAATGGGTTCGAGTGGAAATGCGTGTTTTCTCCCTTCGTGCACTTGCATTGGCTCTTTAACCCATTAATGGCCGCAGCTTTTGTGAAAAACTGTGTTTTGAAGCCAGTTGAGCAGATTTTGGGTCACTGTTGTGGTTTTAAAAGCTCTAACTTACCAAAAACCCATTGACAGCTTGTACACTCGACGGCCTTTCGATCCAAATGCAAAACGGCGGCCTGAAAATCTTGGGCATGCGCAGAAAGCAAAATTTGGAGATAGTTTTTGGGTTGAAAAGTAATGCCCCACTTACGACTTTTACTTTTCTCTCTTTCTCCTGCCCTTTTTTTCCCCTCTCCTTGCCTGAAGTTTCCCCTCACTTGCTGGAAATTTAGTAGGCTTCATTTTGGTGTAAAGATTTTTTAGGAAACTACTCATTATTTTCAAACCACATGCTCAGAAGGGTATGTGGGTAATGGAACAAGATTTTCGTGCAGATTTTCAGGTCAAAGGTACATGGTTTTTTGGCTATTCCTCCAATCTCCTTCACTCCATTGCATTCATTCTGGTATCGTTTGTAAGATATTTTCAACCTGTTCAAGTATGTGCTCAAAGTCGTGCTCCAGGGTTAAAAGTGATGACGTCACAAGGTGTAGAAAGGGTGTGGGTCCACATGGGCGCACACGGGTGCACTGGACATCAATAGGTTAATTTCACTGGCTTGGCTTCTCGTTCACTTGAAATTTTGTTTTAAATATGTGACAAATAACCAGTTGGAGTTTTCATTATAATTTTACAGTGCGTGATTTTATTGCTATGCAATACATTGTTGATATTTAACAGACCACGGTAAGGAGGCACGAAAAAATAATGTAAACAGATGGTTCTACTCTACTTTAGATAGAAATTACACCTGCAACATACAAAAATATCTTGGAGATTAGCATTGAGGTATTTTCCCGAGTTTCGCTGCGACAGCAAAACTAAGTATGTAGTAAATAGTTTCTTGTGTGTGCAACCTAATTCGACGATGTTGTTTTGACTACGCATAAATTCAAACTTGGACTCAGTTACAAAACATATACGATATACACTTAAAAGGTCGTCAACTTTTAGTAGTTTTTTTGGATTTTTGAATGAAAACTTCTTTCAATCGAACAGTGAAAAGGTCAGCTGCCAGGACATTAACGTGTTAAACAAGCTCAGTTGTTAGTTTTGAACATTTACCGCGACTGTGAATATGTCTAGAATTTCCATGGTCACTTTAAAGAGAATTAAATTTTTATTATAGCTCTAAGTAGATCAAAATAAATTAAGTCTCTTTTTTTGGATTTGGAATTTCCAAGGGGTGTGGGGAACCAAGTGGAAAAAAATCATGGAAATTTCAGGGGGTGGGGGGAGTAATGCAATGCCCTCTGGAATGGAAAATCCAGTGGGGTGGGGGGTCAAACTGATAAAAAACCCTCTGTGGGGGAGGGGTATGGATATTTTCTGGAACCATACATTAAAGTTTGCTGTCATGACAATTTTCACTGAGAGCAATTTTCAATTTAGTTTTCATTGAAGTCTGCAATTATATTTGCCATTATGTATATATGTATATAAACATTGAAGGTATGTGCAAAATAGTTCTGTATTTTCGAGTGTTTCTTTGACATCTAGCTTCAAAAAAAGTTATTTTCTTATGAATTAGAACTCTCTAAATGCTCTAATGGCTGTTGTCTTCTCCATTTGATAGCTGGAACAAGAGCGCATCCAAGCTAACCTCCAGAGATATCAAGGAGATCAGCAGCAAACAGAGCCAGACAGCACAGCTACAGATGATAACGTAGGCAATGAAAATGGCTCTGCACCTGCAACAGGTGACATCACTGAAGAATTTCGAAAAGCTAAAGAAATGGCAGCGCAACTAGCAGGAAAAGAAGTAAGCCTTTTTCTTCTCTTTTGAATTTTTTTTTTTTTTTTTTTGCAATTGATTAACCATTGTGTAAATGTGTTATTAGCAAGATTGAATGAATTCTGTAGTGGAGCTCATTCTCTAGGTGTAGCAGACATGTCAGGTAAATCTTACCATGTATGTTCACAGGTTTCTCACATTTTTTACCCTGTTCTTGATAGAGGTATTGAATGCGTGGCTTGAGACTGCAACTGATACTGGCACAAATCCAGCTAACATTCTCTGGCTGGTGACAAAAAATTTTGGTTGTGGGAACAAGATTTTTGTATGTTTTAAATTAAGATTTAAACGACGAGTTCAAAATTACCTTGCATCATCTACATGTAGTTTTAAAAAGGGTAAACTTACATAAACAAAGTCTAAGCCTCCGTGGTTTGAAATACATTTGCCATCACTGTTTCTCCATTGATATACATGGTTTTCAATTGCATGGGTGAAGGAAATGATACATTCATGCATGTTGTTGGGTGAAAGGGTTTCTTTGTGCTTTTTATCAAATCTCTTGAGGCAGCATTATTTTAAACACTTTTTGTAGACTGGTATTTGTCAGTAATGTCAGAAATGAAATGACTTAATATGTTCTGAGAGGGTGCTTTGGGAATTAAATGTCCCTAAATGTAAATAACACCCCCCACCCCCCACCCCCTGCCACTCTGTTAAAAAAAGAAAAAGTCAATTTATTGTGCACAGCAAGAGATCTCACTGGGATTGGTACACATTCAAAATAAATGAACAGCTGTTAATAATCATGAAATCAAGAAAGATGTTTCACATTTGTCACCATTGTGAGAAAAAGAAAAACCTGTTTTTCACTAATGGATTCTAAAACCAGACACTTCCAATTTTACACTTGATTTCTCTGCCAACTAAGATAGGAATAACTTATTGATGATCTAGGCCGTATAAAATGCATACTGAAAGGATCTGCAATGTTAGAAAAACCCTGTTGTGAGATATGGGAAGGTGAAATTGCAATCAGGACAACACAAGCTCATTAGACAACAATGATACAGCAGTACTGCTAGCACTCTTGGGACCAAGACAGTTGTCCCTTGAACAGAGTTACTTCAAAAGAGAAATTCTCACTTGAATTCTTGAAAAGAGCTCTTCTAGAGAGGCTTAACACATCTTAAAATGACATTTCTCTCAAAATGGAGTGATGTTACTCTTGCTGGACATTGGTGGCCAACTGATACCTCTTAAGGCAGAAACATAATTGATCTGCAACTACCTCAGGACTGTTTGATTTTTGCTTTTGTGTAAAAAGCTACCTATGCACTGTCACTTAGAAGTGTATATGTTCTATATTTTGAGATGTAACCCAGTCCAACTGCATGTACTTCAAGATGCATCAAAGAGAGATGTTAATATTTCAAACAAGCATGGGGGAAAAGCATTAGTTCATCAAGAATTAAAAGAGTTCCAGTCAGTTTCTGTTAAATGCTCTAATTGAGCTTCAGAGATCTCTATTGCAAGCTGGGCTGTGTTCAGTAATGCTTTAAATCAGTATACCTTTTTGAGAAACTTCTATGTTTGGATGAATGAAAAAAGTACTTACCTGCTGTGCATTCACATTCACATTCAGACTAGTTACTTGGCTCCAAATACTCCCAATAGCTCAAAGTATCTGGCAATTTGTCACATATACATGTTCTACAAGATGAGATTGTAACTGCTGGCTATGCAGGTGAAGCTGAGAATGGCTTCTTTTATTCAGAGCAGAATAGAAATACTCTATTTAAGTATATTCAGGTAAGAATATTCTAATTTAAGTTGTCATGAATAAGTTTTAGTAATTTGAATTTTCATTTCACTATTATAATTTTACAAAGATAAGCCAACTTGCATCCTCTTTTATTGATCCTTACCATAGTCCTTGTCTGCTGTCCTTTGACAATGAGAATTTTTTTGTGCTTGAGTTACAAATTAAGTCATTTATTTCAACGCAGAACCCGGAAAGAGAGAACAAGAAATCCAGGCGAGACTCTGGTCATTCTGACAGTAATGAGAGTGATGATGAGAGGGCCTCCAGGAAAAAGACTGACTCAGTCACAAGAGTAGAAACATCTGACCTTACATCAGCAGTGAAAGTGAAAAAGGAAAAAGATGCAGAGGTGAAGTCACCCAGTAAACTCGTTCAACCAAAATGGAGGTCTCGGCCCATGTCCTCAGCTGCCTTGCCAGTTGGCAGAGATAAACCTGGATGGGATAAAGAGCATCAACAGTATGTCGCCCTTGCAGAAACCTCTGACGTCGATGTTGTTTTGACTGGGGATTCCATCATGAAAGGATTGAGTCGTTATCCAAATATCTGGAGAAAATACTTTGCCCCACTAAAAGCACTGAACTTTGGTATTGGTGGTGACAAAACTCAGCACGTTCTTTGGCGACTCCAGAACGGGGAACTTGAATGTGACCCTAAAGTAATTGTTGTACTTTGTGGCACCAACAACATAGACAAAAACAGTGCAAGTGAAATTGCGCAAGGAATATTGACCATTGTTGACTTCATCCGGAACAAGAAGCCCCATGTGAGCATCATTGTGTGTGGAATACTTCCCAGGGATTTATACCCCAGCTTAAGGCGCAACAAGGTTGATGAAGTCAATGAAGAACTCTTCCAGTATATAAGCTATTCAGATGAGCTGCAGAATGAGAGTGTGTATTTCTTACCACCTGAGAAGGGCTGGACTGTCAGAGGAGGTACACTTGATGAAAATCTTTACTTTAAAGATCACTTACATCTTGTTGAAGAAGGAGACGAGAAGCTTGCCAAATCAATTACTCGTTTGGTGAAAGAGCTTCTCAAACCTGATGATACGGAGGGAGACAGTTCTGTTGCTAACAAAAAGCTTATCAAGGTACATATCTTCATTTGTATTGCCACTCCCTCTGGATATGGTGCAAATCCATTGCATGCAATCCCAAAGCAATGCATCAAGTTTCCCGACAGTTTTCTGATATCCTTCATAGTCCCAGGTGAAGAGAACTACTGTGAGGGTTAGGTGTCTTGCCCAAGAAAACAACACGGTCACCCAGCCATGCCACAAAATCTGAACTCTCTAGCCAAAGTTCCTCTGTCATGATAATGCTCATGGTTAACACACTTTTTTCCAACATTACTAAATAAAAACTTTTCCTCTTCTCATCCTTTATTGCATAGATTATCTTGCATCAGCATCTTGTTATCCTTATGAGTGATTCTTCAAGGAGGATTCTTGCTTTCTGTAAAATTCACTCAAAGAGTGATATACTTATTAATGTACTGGTACTTTGATTTGACACTGTTAACTTATTTTACATTTGTCAAGGGACTACAACTGCAATGTCTTGCTTCTTATGTTACCTGTATTTTTGCAAGTAAAAATAGAGCATTTTTCACAGGAGATTTTCATATTGTTGTAGAGATATTGATTCAAGTAATATAGTCAATTGCATGACAAATTGGTGTTATTGTTGGGATTGTGATTTAGAAGTACACCATCATATGATTTTGAAAATCAACTTGAGTAAGAAACTTTACTCCATCACAACCTTGTGATGTGTCCAATCTCCATGTTAAGCTATTCTGCATTAGATTACCACAATCATTTCTTTGCTAGTGGTGACTTTGATATTGGGTTGATAAAAACCAAAAATATTTATTTGACAACTGGGTGGCTTGAACTTAGCTTTTTCATTCAAGAAAAGAAGTTGTGTTTTTACTACAAATGTGGAAAAACTTCAAACTACTCTTCACCTTTCCAATACCCTTTTTTGTCCTTTCCACCCACATTTACCTCAGAGCTGTAACAAAAGAAGAGTTTAGGGAGGGGTAGGTTGGGAACAGAAGAGCAAGGAAGAAGGATTGAATATCCCAGAAAAGGATTTAGCTACAACTGTGCTTTGTGTTGCTAGTTGTGTCTGACTATGTTTATCTTTTTCTTTCATCCTATTTTTACTTAAATAAAAAAATATGTACTGGTTCTGTGAACAAAATAGGGAATGTTTTCATGTGCATGTCAGAGAGATTTTATGTTTTTATTTGAGTTAGAATGCAAATAGTATCCCTTTTTTTGTTTTTTTTTTTTTCTCTCCATTGTGCCAGTACAATGCATTTAGATTTGAAAAATGTTTTTTTTAAGTTTGCTTTTAACATTAAATTATGGCAGTCCACTGCTCATGGTAATGCAGTTGAAAAACAGACAGTTACACTCTAGAAAATCAATGGCACCTGAGTGTCACATTCATTAAGCAAAATTGTAACTAATACTAATCTCTATATTGGGTAATCTGTGGTGTTTCCCTTTATTTACATTAACTCAACAAGAAAAAAAGAATATCAGACCCAAAGTGAACAGACATTTCCTTCTATTACTCTCCACAGCAAAATGAAATTGAAAGAGCTGAAAAGGCCAAGAAAGGTAAGTGTTGAGTTGACACTACATAATGGTGCAAGTTTATGATTAGAAAATGTGATGTGTATGATCTGAGCTTAGGTTGTAAAGTCTGTTTACGAGCCTAGTGACCCATTAGGCTGGTGCTTAACTCTGGTTTCTATAGCATGAAGCGACTAGTATTATTTCTACTCCCCCCTGGATGGGATGCTAGTCCATCACAGGGTTACCCCCAGCATTAAATTGCCGGTACCCATTTATACACCTGGGTGAAGAGAGGTACCGTGAGAGTAAAGTGTCTTGCCTAAGAACACAACACAATGTCCCGGCCCGGGCTCGAACCCGGACCACTCGATCCGGAGTTGAGCGCACTAACCATGAGGCCACCGTGCCTCCGCGATCTGAACTTAGCTGGTGGCTAAATTGAAAATTATACTTGCTACCTTGCAACACACCCTTTGGGGGGGGGGGGGGATTTGGGGGCATGTTCCCCCAGAATATTTTAAATTTGAAACTTTCTGCGAAGTGATTCGCAGCATCCTGAGACGTATGTGAGGAACTTTTTTAGCCATAAATTGGCATTAGAATCAGTTCAAAAATAGATGTTTTCTATTTTTGATCACAATTCACTAAGTAGCCAGTGCAAAAATAGTTTGAGCTGGCAGGTTTCTGCCACCTACTGGCTTCTAATAACCTTGCAGAGTTTCTTAAACTACGTTCTATACTTGTTGCAGTACAAATTAAACATTTTGCTCTGAACAGTCTTAGATAAAGAAATTGTCCCTCTGCAAGTGAAGCAGGCCTAAAAGAAGTGTCGTCTGCCTGAATACTCCTCATCAGACAGGATGAAAATCCTCAAAACTTTCTTTTCCCATCTTTGCTTCTCTCCCTTTAGACAAGCCCCTTTGAGTAACATGTGCGCAAATTTTTGGAACCAGAGTCACTGACTTTCAAATGAAGATGATGATGATTATAATTGTAATAGTAAACATACTGATTATTAAAAAAGTTATGATTTTGGAGAAATTGTTTCTTCAGAACACAAATGTCCCCCCAAAGGAGATGTTGGCTTGATTTGTTTTTCTTTACAATTTCTTAAAACTTAACATAATCTTCTGTGTTTTTTTCCTGCAGAGGCTGCGGAAAATAAAGATGTTAAGTAAGTTGTATAACATGCCGACAAAGTGTTATTAATTCGTATAATTCAAGTATTCTCATATTGGTCAACTTGTATACATTGTTCTTCCTATTGGGTTATATTTACGACAAAACGTTGTCGCGATGGTCGTGAATAATTGAAATGAAATTTCGCGGCAAATTGACGTCTCAGTGAAGAAGAAAGATTAACCCTTTGACCCTATGACCCTATGACCCTATGAGTGACCAGCATCTAATTTCTCCTTACAATATCACCCCTGAATCACACATTAAGGTCAGGAGAATATAGGAAATGATCATCAACTAAGGAAGGTCTTGATTGTTGAACAAATTCTCCTCTTTAGCACCTTAGGGAATGTATACAGAACAGTATGGAGAATATGCATACTGATGTTAGGGTGTAAAGGGTTAAGAGAAAAAGATACTCGGGAAGAATAGTTTCTCAAGGTATGAGTTCATTCAAAAGTTAAAAGTGACTCGAGAAGAAAAGAAACAAGAAGCGATGAGGGATAATAGATAAGGTGAACAAGGGTTATCGATTTCTAATTTCATTACCTTTGATGTCTGGTGTCTATGAAATTTTCAGAAGGGGAAACTCCAGTTCACGTTCGCGGTCACGTTCTGGATCACGCTCTCGATCACGTTCACGTTCTCGCTCAAGAGACAGAAGAGACAAAACACGGTCTGGAGACAAGAAAGGACGTAAGCGTAGTCGGTCCAGGTCCTCAGCTTCTCGGTCACGTTCCCGGTCATACTCAAGATCCCGATCACGCAGTCGGGAAAGGCGGAGAAGGTCTCGTTCTCGCTCGCCCCGTCGTGTTTCTTCGTACAACAGAGGTCGATGGTCGCCACGCAGACGCCGTAGAACACCTTCTCCAAGGAGGTGGTCGCCACCCAGACGGGGAAGGTCACCGCCTCGCAGAAGGTACATGCTAGTTAAGTTCGATTTTTGACCGATTTTAGAACAATTTCCTTACTGCGCCATTTGATTGGTCTAGAGAATTCGTGCAAGCCTCTCATCCAATTAAATGCACAAGCAAAACTTGCTGCATCTCAAACACTTGAAGCTGTTGAGATTTACCTCGTGCTCTTATTGGTTCCTTTGTATTTATCTTTACCAAGTTTGGCTTTGAGGTTTTATTTCAGTTTTCTTTTGTCGTTGTCAATCGACAGGAAAGCGCTTTGTACCGTGGAATTAACTTATATTTCCTCAAAGATAGTGGTTTTGTATCAGTAGAGAACTTGAGGCTCTTGGGTGAGATTATTTCAGCTTGTAATTTAACGCGAATCAAGAGAACTGAATATGGTTCACAAGGTAGAGTCTTGCAGTGCAGTGAGTCTTTGTAACAACTGGGTTATTTTTGTCGTTGTTTGGTCTTTTTTTTTTTTTTACGAAGTCCCGTCGCACTCTTAAAATCCTGAACTCAGTAATTCTGGCTCGCGTCCTGAAACGTCCAGGGGGGACTCCCGAGGAGGTAATTTTATAACCAGCCAAGCATTATTGTTTCCAGGTCTCGCTCACGTTCACCGCGTAGGAAGCCTCGCCGATCCCCATCCCCTCGCCGCCGATCACGCTCTGCGTCAGCGTCATCACGGTCACGTTCTGGAAGTTTCAGCTCACGATCGTCACGCTCACGCTCTGGATCACCTCGAGCCGACACAACACGAACAGAGAAAAAAGAAAAGGGTAAAGAAAAGGAAAAGGAGATCGAGAAGGAAAAAGAAGAAGAGAAAGAAGACGATAAAGGTAATTCAAAGGAGAAGTCGGCTAGTCCAGCAAAAGCCAAATCAAAGGGTACTCCCAGCCCTCCACCGACGCATCACCGATCATCCCACAAAAAGCAGGAACAACTACAATCACCTGTCAAACAGCCCTCCCCGTCCTCTTCATCATCTGCCTCACCACCACCCCCTCAGATCAAACAAGAGAAAGAAGCCACGGAAGAGAAAGAGAAGTCACCACCTTTACCAAAATCCAAGAAAATGACAAGCCGCCGCTACCGCAAACACTCACCGTCACCATCCTCATCTGAGGGGGATTGGTCACCAGAGAGGAAGAAGAAAGCTGACTCTTCTAAAGACCGGAAGAAGGAACGAGAACGGAGTGAGTCACCAAGGGATCGGAGACGAAAGCCTAGGGATGAGTCACCTTCCTTTAGAAGAAGGAGGAGAGATGATTCACGCTCACCCTCCCCACCCAGACGAAAAAAAAGAGAGTTTTCCCGTTCGCCTTCTCCTCCCCGGAGACGGCGCCAAGAAAGACTCTCTTCTTCTCCTCGAAGAAGGAGAAAAGCAGAATATTCGCGATCACCATCTCCTAGAGAAAGGCGACGACGGCCTGAGCCATCGCCGCCACGAAGTAGAGAACGTAGAAAGGAAAGGATGTCGTCCCCACCACCACGAAGACGCCCTCGGTCAAGTTCGTCACCTCCTGTTACTCGTCGGTCAGAGTCGCCCCAACCATCGAGTCGTCGTCGCGCCGACGAAAAAGATAAAAAAGAACGTCGCCGCTCTCCAGAACCAGAGAAAGGAGCTGTTCGGCGAAGAAAGCGCTCGGAGAGGTCTCGATCTTCTTCAGGCTCACCAGAACCGCCTCAAAAGCCACAGGCCGAACCTGATTCAGCAAAGAAGTCAAAAGCACGTCAAGATAAACGATCATCGTCTTCGTCCGCTTCCCCTGAGCCGTCATCTGCCAAGAAAAAGACTCGTGAGACTCGGGAGTCTCCTGTCAAATCTCCAAGAGACGCAACTCGAGGAAAAGGAGAGGGGAAGAAACGATCACGGTCGGACTCGCCTCGTGGGGATGCTCGGGATCGGAAGCGGTCGGCTTCTCCTCGGGAGAATTCGCGTGATAGGAAACGAGGCGAACGAAGGTCGTCGTCCATGTCGCCTGCTAGGTAAGATGTTCAGACCGTAATTTTGTGCTAGGTAACTAGTGGTTGACCAAACTCTTGCTGAGGTTGTCCTCTTTTTTTCTTGCTTCATTGTTTGAGGTTCAGAAAGTGTATTTTGTGTACATTACTGTGTAAAGAAATTGGTAGAAAAATTGTAATTATTTCTTTAATAATAGCGTTTTTGTTTTTGTGCTCTCGCTTTTGAAACTGGGTGAAAAATGAAAACACTGGCTTCCTAAGGATACTCATCATTTTATTTTGTTTCAAGGCCCAAAGGTCGGAGATCCACCCAAGTTGCCTCTGCTTCGCCTGGTCACAAAACGAAGTCTCGTACAAAGCGTTCTGCTTCAGCCTCGCCCCAACCCCCACCCGCGAAGGCTTCAAAATCACACGCCTTAGGGGGATCGCCTTCATCTTCTCCTGAACGGGAAGTTAAACCCAGATCTCGCGCTGCCAAGCAATCTTCGCCTGCTTCGCCAGAAACTCGTCAACAATCCCACGGGACCAAGAGGAATCCTTCGGCCTCCCCACCTCGTGAACGAGTCAAACGAAAGGCGACAGCCAAGAGGACCTCGAGTGAGGAAAAATCTCCAGAGCCCTCTGCAAGAAAGGCCCGAAGAAGCCCTTCAGTGCCGGAAGAAGAGGCACCAAAGAAATCCCCCAGCAAATCCCCTCCTGCTCCTGCTAAGGTATTACAAATACTCTCCCATAGAATCTGTTGTCACAGGGGTTTCAATAAAATCCGGTTACCGGTGGTCTACCGCTGCCTGTAGGACCTCTTACCGCCGTCTGTTTGGATTTCATTCGTGAAAATAAAAAGTGATTTTAGTGGTCACAGCCGCCTATTAAACCTTGAGTGGCCGCTTATAACTAATGTTATTGAAACCCCTGGTGTCAGTTATGTAGCGAACTTAAATTGAGTGTCGAAAGTAATCGAGGAATGTTTTGGTTCCTTTCCATAGCTCCATGATTGGTGTAGAACTGTGACCAATGGAATGAGAAGAGATAATCATGACTTGGTGACTTGCGTTTATCCACTCTTGTGGTCGATTGTGTGTTTACTTTGGGTTCTAGTTGGTTTCTTCAGAGCAGACATTTTTTTCTAAGAGGCTCGTTCTGATAACTGTTTTGGGTTTACGACATTCAAATCGAAACGGAGCCCTCAAATTAAGATAGAAATCGAAGTTTTATCGTGATCGTTCTAAATGACCACAAACATAGCTTATTGCTTATCCCTTTTCACTCCCTGTGGAGCATGGATCCAAGGAAACCTCACGCCATCTCCTTCTATCCCGGGCCAACTACTCTATTTTATTCCAGGTGTAGCCTGCCTTGGCCGCCTCCTTGTCCACGGTTCTCCTCCAGCTGTTTCTAGGACGGCCTTGTTTTCTCTTCCCCTGTGGGTTCCACCTCAGTGTATGCCTGGTAACATTGCTGTTCGGTTTTCTGAGGGTGTGCCCTATCCAACCCCATTTGCACTTTCTAATCTTGATATCAATTCGTTCCTGTTCAGTTCTTGGCCACAAATCTTCATTCCTTATTAGCTTATTACCCGACAGAAACTTCGCCTTTTCGAAGTCTATTATTTAAACGTCTTATTTCATGGATTTTTCACCCACTGCGAAAGACGTTAAGCTTAATTTTTAATGGGATATTCAGGAACTGATATATTTAAGGGTTTTGCTACGATGATACAGCTTCCTGTTTAATAATGATGATTTCGCTACATTTAATTTCTGTGCAGCCCAAGCAATGTGGGTGGGCTATTGTTTTTTGTTGCTTTTGTAGTTGTTGTTGTTGTTGTTGTTGTTTTTTTGAAAATTGCTAAATCGATGTGTCGATAAAATCCCTGTTTTGAGATAAACAAATATAAGTAACGAAAGATGTAATGAACAAACGTGACGTACGAGAGGGCCGAGCACCGTAACCTTGGTTTGTGTAATCTTTCACAGGAAAGCTCTGCCGAGGAACAAGAGAAACCAGAAGAAAAAGAACCGAAAGGTGAAAAGAAAAAGAAACATAAGAAGCACAAGAAACATGGAAGCTCGAAACACAAACATAAGCGTTCAAAACACAAGAAACACAAAGAAAAGGAAAAGTCACCTGGGGTTGGTAGGACTTAATGTAAATATAGTAACAAATAAATTTAATTGATTTAAATAATGTTAAATAAAATAAATAATAAAAATTAATATAAAAATTTTAATGACACGGTGCTTATAGAGCAGTTTTCAATTGTGTCGAAAGTATACCGAAAGTTTTATAACACTCCATCAAAGGCGCCCTATTTTGTAAATTGGAGTCATATTTACATGTTTATGGTTTCCGTGCACGCGCAAACGACATCGAAATACAGATTTTCTGAAGCGACAGACACTTTTTGATTCTAGTAAGTGTTCTCTGACTTCAACCTCCTCATGTCCATTGATGATTAGTTGTATGCGTGTTTTTGGGTCGAATTAACGTTTCATGGTAAACTCATGGTAAACTCACTGGGAGATTTCTTTTGTGGCTTTCAGAATGGGACTTGTCAATTTAGAACCTTGAGAAGCGGGATTTGTCCGTGACTTTTCTTTGCTTCTGAATGGTTTTACCAGAAAGCTTCGACTTGTGCAGTAAACTCAGTACTCCCTAACTCCTAACAAGCGCGCGACTGTAGCTTGCGCGCACATTTCCATGTTATATGAACTCTTTCGCATATGTATTACGCGGGCATTTGTCGAATCCAGGTTTAGTTCTTGTCTGAAGGTTTTCCATATCAGAGCTTTTTTTTCTCTGGGACAGTCGTCTATAAGGTTGCAAACGGTTTAACCCCAAGATACATTTTTCGCAGTGAGGGAATGGCTTTCAATTCTGTGAACACTCTTAATCGTTCTGTAGTAATCGAATGTCATATTTGTCTTCCCTTTTCTCAGCACTCGGAGAGCATGGACGAAGATGACACAGAAACTTTGGAGAGGAAGCTAAGAGAGAAGGCTCTTCAGTCCATGCAGAGACACGCCAAATCACCAGAGGGAAAGGAAGAAAATGACGACGATTGATTCGCAGAAACTTTACCAAAACGCATAAATTCAAAAGTAGAAACCGACTGACAAGCTTAGAGAGAAACAGTGTGCCATTACCCCAGCGTTTAATATAATGACATTTCTCCTGAAATAGCTTAGTTATCGTACACAGTATTCGTCGTTGTTCTTTTTTTTTTTAAGATCACTTCCTCCACCAAAAGAACTTGATTACATTCTATTTTTTTTTTCCCAAACATGAACACTGTAAGTGGTAGAGTGTGTGCTGGTTTAAGATAGTCGATATGCCTTCAGAGTTTTGTTCTCCTCATTACTCCATGTACAATTATTAAGCGGAAAAAATCTTCCCAACTTGCTAATCGTTTTTGCCCAAAGCAATATCCTGTTCAGCTTAAGGGCTGTTACACCCCATGACTCCAATGAAAAACCTGCAAGGTTTGTGCTGTGCATGAAATTCGAAAGAGTAGAGCCTGGTTTTAGTTTAACAACGCTTGCTAGTTGTGTTAAAACATTCTACGAAACGTATAGCTTTTTTAGATTTCTGTATCTGAACGTTTTTCTTTTACTATACCACGTGGAAAGAGACACAAACAAATGAACATCATCTCGAGGTATTTTATTTTCCGCATTTATTTGAAGTTTTATCTTTTGAGAGGAGGACAACTGAGGTAACCATTGTCAACCTGCGAGTCTTTTTAAAAACTTTTGTAATTTAGTAAGCAGATCTGTAGTAAAGTTAGTCATGCAAAATATGATTGAGGAATCCTTTTGTATTGTCGATATCACCCCATTGTGCAAGAGGGTATCCAATGGAGAACGGGCCCCTGAATACATGGGCCTCCGATGACCCTTCTCCGGTCCTGTGTCGAGACAATGTAATGATATTTCAAAGTAGGACCTTCCCTTTGATATCGGTGACACCTTAGTGTAGGACCTGAAAAAAGATTCCACATTCCCCTTCAGAACTGATATACCTTGTAAAACGCACTGAAGTATAGTACTGAAAATGTAGTTGCTCTAAGGTTGTGCCCTTGAATAGAAAGGATTACTAAGTGCTAGGGTTAATCACGCTGCGTTTTAGAGCGGTAGCGCTTGAAATGGGTGATAGTACAGGGGCTTAATATTTTGTTGAAGGAAAGACAAGATTTAGCATTCAACCAAATACAGACCACGCTCCTTTTAACTGTTTTCGAATGAATACAATTTGAATTTATCACGTATCTCCATAGACTGAGACTATCTCTTTCCCCGGGTGGTCTGTAGCGCGAGTCAAAAGGATGAGCAAACAACTTTGTTGGCGCTGGGACATGTTTTCGCCCATTTCTATCAACCCGCGCGATAGGTTACGCTTGGAAAAAGGGACTACTCGTCGTTGTATATTAGTCTTGCTGTGCCAAACTTTCAGAAGGTTAGTAAATGATTTGAATTAAAATTTGGAAACTTAGTAGCATAACACACTGTTGCTATCGCAAGGGAGGATGTTTTCGCGGTCAAAAATCGTAATTTTAGGGACTGATTGCAGTCTGTTCTCCTCTTCCCATGAGGTAAGGGTCTAGCAGGAAATAATAGAGGGATGGGAATGGCGGTTTTGACCAGATAGGCCGTAGCTTGCAATAAAAAATAAATCCCTCAGCTTTCTTTGTCGCGGGATCAAACTTTCAAAGTTTTTTCTTGGAAAGGGATTATTTTGTTGCTAGAAGAGGCACATAACGGAGTTTTCAATTAGAATTACATTGTTGTTGCGGTATAACTATAAGGATGGAAAGGAAACTCTTGGCCGTTTGTTTTTTATGCCTACCCAGTTTGTAATACTTTTTAGATGTCATCATCGCCTTTCTGCCTTCGTAATAAACCCTTACCGATCTATCTCGCACGTATTGCATCTCTCGCGCTTTTTGTGACGTTTGAACTAACTATTGTGACGTCACGTTCTCACTTTTCATATGTTGTTCATCTTAGACGTGGATGAACAACACTTCTGACCTTAAGTAGCACGATACCTACCGTAAGTTTCTCATTTTCTTGCGAATGAGCTGTCTCGTTTTTAAAGGGGGCAAGTTTCTAAAGAAACTGTGGTGCTGTGTCGGTGCGAGTAAAAAGGTAATTTGGGTTTTATCAACTGAGTTGATAATGTAATTTGGCCACCGAAAAGAGTTTCAAAGCTGACGTTTCGAGCGTTAGCCCTTCGCCGAATTGCTCCGGACGAAGGGCCAACGCTCGAAATGTCAGCATTGAAACTCTTTACGGTGACCAAATTACATTATCAACTCAGTTGATAAAACCCAAATTGTCTCGTGTTTACATTGGTACCGGGGAACCGGAACTTACCATTAAGCAAGTTGTTGTTTACTACCGAATGGAAGCTTTTGGAGTGCTGTTGCAGAGATGACTGGTCAGTATATATGGCTAATGGGGCCGGTACTTAATCGTGTTTTGATCAATAATCTTTAGCCGATGTGGGAGGAATCCGAAGTTTAAAAGTTAGAACGCCATGTTTCTTACGTCCCTCGTAAGTTTGCAACGTAATATCCTAAACTCACGTGGGCAAACTACCTTGAAGTCATTACCGCTGTTACGTTTGGAAACTCTAACCCAAAAAATTACACGTTTGGCCATATTTTTGGACTAAAGTTTCCAAATGACACGATAACTAGACACTTCAGTCGTAGACTACAAAGAGTCCTTTTAATTTTAGTCCGTCAAGTGAGTCCAAAAAGAAAAAATCACAAGGCGCACTAGCATAAATTTTTCACCAGTCTATTTTTTCAATTGCGCGACGGAATTCGCCTTAAAGGAGAGACTGCTTGAAGTCTACACTTCCCGGATAGTATGTAGCAAATTTCCCTGCATATCGTGGATGTTTATCTCTAAATAAGTACTGTGTCAGCAGACAGGATTTCACTTTCTGAATCCGCGTTAAATTTTCCTTTTCACTTTTTTCGCTTCTCGCTGACAAAATGGGATGACAAGTGAAACCAAGAGGTTTAAATACTGAGGCAAAAACGAAGGCTTGGCACTTTTATCTCTAGATCCTTTTTCATTTGTAAATTTAAAACGTTTTATCAAAGAAAAAATCGACTTTTTCATTTGAATTTTTTCAATTTTGATTTTTCGTAAAGACTTCCTCTCTCGCGCTTGACGCGAGCCTTTATGAGGTACAAACCGTCGATTCAAACGTCACTTTTTTTTCATTTTGCATTCTGTTGCCTGTGACACGAGCTGACTCGCACTGACAGAAATGATTTTTTAATCTTGAGGAAAACGATACAAAGTGTAATTAGTTTCTTCATGGAGAGCAATTTTCAGGGTTTACCACCATGTGTTCCCTGTCACTCTTGCTGAAGACAGAGAAAGCGAAAAAGGTTTTTCTTTCGATGCCGAAGTTCTCCCAGGCGGAGCACATCAAAGCCGACCAGTAAGTTTTTGCGCCAACTTGGTAAGCCGCCTCTTTTAAATTAAAACTACCGAAACACACTTAGTACTACATGCAAAAATCATGACTACCAATTCCTGATGGCCTTATCAACTTTGGTGGGAAATATGAACTGTTTGTAAGGAGAAATTTTTAGCCATCGAATCTATCGATTTTGGTTGTACCACATTACAACATAAGTAGGCAACGAAAACTCTTTTTTATTACTCTTAACATATATAAATTTCAGCACTTTTTTCAATTTAAAGATATATTAATTCTAGCACTCATTATGACGGTTTTCTTTTAATTTTGTATTTCACCCAGAAAGGGAAAGATTGTCTTAGGATTTTAAGGCGAAATTTTCGTGGGTTAATACAACGACGTGAAAGTGTTCTTTAAATTTCACTCCATTTTACAGTATCACGGGTTACGTAACGTTGAGACAAACTAGTCAGTTCTTCAAGCATTTCTTTAAATGTTTCTTCTTCAGTACCTGATTCCAAAAACAGATGATGTTTGCTGATATTTACTCTTTTTGCCCACTGAATCAACGATAGAAGCATACTGGCGATTCCAGAATTTGTCTCGAGGCGACTAAGAACACTAGTCTGATTCACTCGTACACTCTCTGGCCTTGCATATCCATCAACAACAAGTCCGTCATGAGTTACTCTAGAGCCAAAAATATTTGGAAAAGGAGGCTTGACCATACAAGCTTGACTGACATTCCAACACACAGGTTGAGTCTGAGGATGTAAAGTTTGCAAAAATGTTTGAACTATTTCATTAGCAGTTGAGCAAACTTCAAATGGGTTCTCGTGCAACACAGAATTCTGGGACTGGATGTTTCGCTGAGGTGTATGGGTAAGAGAAGCAGGGATGCCCCTTATCACTGCAGACTGAGATATAAGCGAGGAAGAATGTGCAATGCCAGGAGTTATTGACTGTAAAAGTTCTGTTCCATTTCCATTCAGTTGAGAGCCCAGAAGGGATGTTAGGGGAACAGTATCTTCTACGGGCAGAGGGAACGTTGATGAGAGGCTGGCAATCTTTCTCTCCCCGAATCCCACACTGTTTACAAAGCTGTTCATGTTAACTGCCTTGGGAGTGAGGAGACGGTAAGGCATGGTGATTGTGTCCACACACACTCCCAACACTGCACTGGTGTGGTATGACAAAGCAGGCTAGGAACAAAAAAAAAAAAATTAAGAAATACCTTAGCAAACAATTGCTCTTGAAATGATAATTGGCTCTATAATGCTTAGAAAAGGAAACTAAATTACCTTGTAATCTAAATGAGGAAAATCTCTGGCTTGTCCTGAGTGTGGCCACATCTCTTGCATAAGTGACATGGGTATAAACAGATCACTGTTTTGTGCCAACTGACCAAAACTCAAAGCTGAATTCAGGATTCTATGGGCAGCATCTTTATGACTTTCATCTGTAAATTCAGCTGGCATAACTCCAAATGAAAGAAATGACTTAGTCCCATACTCATCTCTCAGGTCTTCAAGCAGCTGGCTGCTTATGCCACCAAAACCATTATATACATCAGCAAATATCTGTGGACACAAAATATATATATCTTATTAACCAAGCGCGAGGGCCATACTGGGAGAATATTGGCCTGAGGTCTTGACAGTACGGACCAAGCGCAGCGAGGTCCGTACAAAAAAGACCGAGGGCCAATATTCTTCCAGTACGGTCCCGAGCAAGCTTGGTTACTAAGAGATTTATTACACGACTGAAGTTCAAAGGGACACAAGTGCGGTATCATTCAGGACCATTCGGGACAGTGCCCGGTCCAATACTAAGAGAATATTGACCAGCAATAGAGCATTTTGATTGGTAGATTTTAGTTATTGGCCCTCTGACTTCCTGAGTCGTGTAATAAAATACTGAGACTAAGTGAGCAGACATCAAAGAGAACTAGGAGAAGCGTCCATAACTGAAGCTGGCCACTTGAAGGAATTGTCCTTTAAAGTGGCCACTAGTACTGCTATGTTAAGGGATGAGTCACCCTTAAATGGAATGCAATGTTAGCCAGGGCAAATTTCTATTATGCAATGCAAAACTAACACCATAGTTTTCACTCCGGTCAATCAGAATGTAGGAAAAAATATAACATGCAGTCCAAGAAAACACAAAGTACCTACACCTTTATGGCCTCAAGCACAGGAAAGCATGAAAGGCTGAGCTATGTCACTTTTACATCTGATTGGTAGAGCATGTAGCACAGGTTTTCTGAACTAATAACTGATTATAGTTTAGCACACCAAAGGCTAGCCTAGTACCAGACTCCTTAGTGCAAATATGCTGGATCATCGGTTGAGGGAGAGGGGAAGGGGTGCAGAGGGACGGAATTAAAAAAAGCAAGAAATATCAGGGGACTGGGGAGGGAAAAGAAACAGTGGACTGGTCTTTCACTGTTAATTCAGTTCCTTACAGAGAAGCAAGGACCGAGGTTAAGGTGAAGTAGTCCTGGATTAAATAGCCTAGAGTCACCTCTCTGTAAATTCATTTTCCAACTGGTATAATTCTAACCTGGAATCCCTGTAGACTGTCACATTCCTCAACAAAGAAATGAAGATTATTTTCAAACTCATCATAAAAGTGTTCATTTTTTGCTACAGATTGTCCGTATCCAAACACATCAAAGGGACTAGAACTCCCACCATGTAGGTAATCCCGCACTAGCTGAATTGATTTGGGGTGTAAGCAGGTTCCTAAGAAATCTGACCACACGGAGACATCTTTATCTAGGTCATAATACTTTTCTCGTGGGTTTTTATTGACAGAATCCTGATCAAGCGTTCTATTGTCAACAGAAACTTCTGTTTCGCGATCGTCTTCAGTCTCCAAGTCCATTTGAAATTCATTTTTAGGTTCTGGTTCTGATTCGTGCACAGAAACTGCTCCTGCCCATGAGGCTTCGTGGGTGTAAGATGGAGTCTGATACAAAGTTCCATATTTCGGTAGATTTTTCAGACTACCTTTCAAATCGAACACTAACAACCTTGGAGTGTATGTTTGGTCGCCGTGCAAAGTTAAACCCTCCCTGAATGACACATCGTGGTTGATTTCTTGTTGAACTGAAGTACTAGGGTCATAGCAAAAGCTAGATTCTTGAATATTCCACCAATGAGTACCGACATAGTTGGAGTAATGACCGAATTGAAGAGTTATCACCTCTCGTGTTGAACTGCCCGCCATTTTATAACATTTCGATCGTTATGAGCAGCGGACAGTCATAAGAACTAAGGCGTAAGCATATGTTAGTATGTGAGTCCGCAAAATGATCGCAGATTCTCCCACCCTCATGTTACGGTTTATTTTCGTGGATTCTTGCAATTAATTCTTCCATACATTCTATAAGGAATGAACAGCGTTGGATCTGAGTGTAATGACTTGAAGAAAGAATACGATTCTTGCTTCAATGTGTGGTATTCGGAGAGCTTCCTCAAAGGGGACTATAAAAGTGATCCTTGTAGTGAGCTGCTGAAGAACTACAGAGCATGTGTTTTGGTAAGCTCCGCGGTTCAATTAGATACTGAATATTTTTTCCTGGAGAGGAAATTACTTTTATCCTGATCAGGGTAGAAGAGTTATCTTTGAATTCCAAGAGTTCATGCACGGAGGGGCAGTGGAGGTGTGGGAGAGGGGTGCAGACCTCTCAAGTCTCACGATTTTGTCGTGAGACTCATGATTTTCAGTTCAATCTCACGGTCTCACGACGAGACAGACAAATCTCACGATAATTAGAGGCGCAAGCTGAAAGGATAAATTTTTTGTATAATTTCATTTTTGGCTTGCTAGAGGTGAGTTTTTTTGTCCCAATGGCAAATATTAGATCTGAGCCCGCGTAAAAGCGGTTTTGTCTGAAGATGCATGGAATCGAGGCACTTGGGCCTGTAAATTCTCAAAGGTATCATTGTATATTTTGAAACAACTCGTATTTTACGCAATTTTTTTACTTTTATTGACAATCTGAAGCATTCAAAAGGCAAAGATAGCAATGGTTAGACATTGTATTGCATTTGGATGCAACAACCAGAGCGATAAACCACATTGCAAGCATCTTTCGTGGCATTCACTGCCACTGAGCAACAAGAAACTTTTGGCGACTTGGCAAGTCTAGGTTAAACGGGAAAACACACCCATAAGTAAAAATTTCTTTTATGCAGTGAACATTTTGAAAAGGAAGACTTTTCCAAGTCATATGCTGTCCGGAAAATAAGTTCTGACAATATTCAGTTTCTCCGAGCAGAAAACCAAAAGAAAGGCTCCGAAGGAAAGACGCTCGATTGATGATGACTTTCTGGCCAAGATGTTGCAGTGTGGTTTATCACTCCGGTTGTTGCATCTGAATGCAATACAATGTCTAACCATTGCTATCTTTACCTTTTGAATGCTTCAGATTCTCGATAAAAGTAAAAAAATAGCGTAAAATGCGAGTTGTTTTGAAATATACAGAGTTACCTTTGAGAATTTACAAAGCCTTTGGCCCAAGTGCCTCGATTCCGGGCATCTTTAAACGATACCGCTTTTACTCAGGCTCAGATCTAATATCTGCCATTCTGTGCAACTCCATAACAAACCAAGCTGTTACGTTCTTCATCCGTCTCCAGATTTTTTGTGTTTTGAGGTTGAGAGGTCTGGGGGTGGGTCGAGTCCCTGTCACAGCTATAACATGGGAATGTACTCCTCTACTTCTATAACAAAGATAATTTTTATCACTTGCTAAACTAAGGCTCTGTTAGCTCAACACCATTCAATGCTAATGGTAACAATAGTTCTTCTCAAGTAATTTTTCCAGAGACTTAAGGCTTGTGTGATCCATGTCTGTTGACATTGATCTTTGTATTTTTTCTCATAGAATGCCATCAAGGAGAAAAATATAGATCTTTCAGATATTGAAACAGATGTCCTTGGCACTGACAGAGAAAAGCAACCCCCTCCAGAAAAGTAATTATGTTTCGCAAAATTGTGCAGAGTCATCGTCAACATAAGCAGGTCAAGATACACGTCTCTGACAGAAGCCAAGAAACAAATTGTACCTGGCATGAAATCAAACACAATTATCTGAGAGCCTTCTGACAGGATTTATCACATGGCAAAGTGTTCGGAAGTTTGAAGTGGGAAGTGCTTGGCAGTCATTGATAAAGTCCTTAATCTTGTAAAAAGGTGTCCTTAGCCCATTACACATGTGTGTACCAATATAAATACAGTATCTCAAAGGAGAGCTATGTTCTGATCCCATCCCACCATTGATTGCGAATAGTAGAGGTGTAAACCACCCTGTTTCGACATAGAACACTTGCTGCTCCTCCTGGGCCCAGTTGTATAAAGGGCAGATAATGCTACCCAATGGATGAATTACTATTCAGCAGATAAGTAAGAACAAAATGCGCTGTGCTATACAATGGATAAAGATTTGTCAAGTGTATAGCATTATCCAATCTTCAAATAACCAGGACCAGCTCTTTGAAGATGGTGTAATAAATTCATGGAATCAAAAGCAGCTCCTCGTGCATGCAGTAAATGCTTTTGGTGAAATTAGGACTGGTGTTGATTTTATCTCTGGGAAATCTTGCGTTTTTGTTTAGAGTCTTTTTCTTTTTGTAATCTTGTGAGTGGTTCTTAGTGTAGAGTGAACTTTTTACAAAGTAGTGGTAATTATTATGAACAACTGTGATTAAAATTGATTATCTTGTTAATTTGTGGATGAGGCTCAAGTTTAATGCTGTTTTAAAAAGTGTAATGTAGATCACAGATAACATTAAATTGAGGTGAGTTGTAAAAGCTGGTGTACAAGGTGCAGCCAGGTGTGTCGACTACATTCTTACAACATTCTGTTGTCTTGTGCCTTCTATTACCAAACAGATGCACAACAACATGGTATCTATTTGTTCTATATGATAAAGAATCAAATTGTTAAAGGTGACTGATGTGTATTCTTTTAGTAGCGACAATCACTCTTCAATTGCTTTCTATATTATCTTTATTCATCAATCAAGTATCTAGTAACCTGGTACAATAATGTTTCATGATTACAGTACTTTCACATCATTCAGTAGTCCTACAGTAATATTACTAACATCAGTACAAGTACTTATACCACATTCTCAATATGCTACAGTGACTTCATCTTTGTTTCTGTTCTCAAGAGATCCTGAGTAAAAACTAACCAAAATGCATATATGATTGAGCTTATTATGTAAAATCTACTTTTATAACCTCTGAACTATTTTGATCTACAATGTGTAAAAATTTTAGAGGCCAAATCTGAAAATGGATGTGGAGAATGGCATGTTGTGTCTTGAAATTAGGTTAGGATTTGGAGAACCAAGGCCTGCCAAGAATACCAAGGATTGCAATTTCAACCTTCTGAACAGTGTCACCATCCACTTACTCATTATTCACCCTTACAAACCAGATGAGTATGGGGTATAAAAATTCTAATTGATGGTGTCCTAGTCTGTAGCGAAAACTGTGCTCTAGCTAACGTTAACTGGGGGAAGAAAACGAAATTAAACGGGATAAACATGTTTGGCGTGGAACCCGTGGGAGACCTGGGTCCCATAATAACATTCGTCAAGTTATCAAGATGGCGGACCACTACTCAATTTGCTGCACTCAGCGAGTTGTACTTTACGAGACTAAAGCGGTAAGTACCATACTCTAGAAAAGAGAAGAGTGTTTTTTAATCATTTTTAGTGCATTAAATGACAACTTTTTCCTTCTTTCCTGCAGAGGTTTTTTCTCGTTGGCTCGAATAATGCAGAAACTCGCTTTCGTGTTTTGAAAATTGATAGAACTGAACCGTACGAACTGGTTTTTTTCGACGATAAGGTTTGCCTTAATACAGTTTAGTTTTAAAAAGTAGTTTATTCTAATCAGCCATTAGTGAACGTCATCCTCCAAACGACTCTCCTAGGTCCACTGAGTTGTGACGATATGAGCGATCAAAGTACTTTTTCTCCCTAACCCGGTCACTGCTATGATCTAAGTATTAACTTTCCTTATATGTCTACTTGACAGAAACGGATTACTGATTACATCAAAATGTGGTAAGATAAAAAAAGTGACCCATGAGAAGTTCCTACCACACTTGATGTCATCTCTGATCTGTTACTGTACACACCCACAAGAAGATAGAATCTATATGTTTTGTATGGTAAAAGGATAAAATGTTGTTTAACTCCCATGAGTGACCAAGACATAATTTCTCCTTACAATATCTATACAATATCAAGCAGACAAGTCACAAGTTTAAAGAAAAATACCAATTGGGAGATTGTTGGTTAATCAAATACTGAATTCTCCAAACTAACATCATAACAATCACATGGTATAAAGTAATGAGAATTGCTAATAAGATCCAGGGAGTGAAAGGGTTTAGGATGACATCATCTGTGCATCTGTCCTCTAATAATAATAATAATAATTTACTATTTATATTGCGCAAATTAACATGTGGATATGATCAAATGCGCATCACAACACTTTTCGGGGGACTTTGGGCAGACTGCATCAGCAGTTTACAAACAATCGAAGGAAACTTATTTGAAGATGCCCCCTCCCCCCCAGTTCCCAGTAAACAGGCCAGACCACATCACAGTAGTCTCGTGAGTGGGTTCTTTAACGTCCCCTGCCTAACCAAATTAACTAATTAATAGATGCAGGGGACGGGACCTACGGTTTATTCGTCCTTATCCGAGAAGACTGGAATGTCTATTCATTTCTTGATATTAAAGAAAGGTAGCGCATTCTACTCAGTTATTTTAAGACCTTGAGTGTTGGTCCGGCCGGGGCTCGAACCATCGACCTCGACCTCCTGCACAACAGTCCAGCGCTCTAACCAATTGAGCTAACCGGGAGGCGGATCATCATTAAGAACTGATCAATATTAAATGCATGAAATGAAGTGATTTCTATGTTGATAGTTGGAACCTTAACACTGCCACTGTAGTGCAGGTTCACACGTGTGGGCGGTGATTATGATGTTGATAGTTTGACCCTTGGCACTGCCTCTGCAGTGTATGGTCTACATGTGTAGTAGTGACAATTTTTTAATTCCAATTTAAAAATGCTTTCTGAACAGCACATGGCTCTATGAGGTGGATTTGCAGCAATATTTATGGTTGGTTTCCTATTAAAATTTTGAAGCTGAAAGTATTTACCAGTCTTAAATAGGGTCAGGATTTGAAGAAATTGAAGAGGGCACGGCCTATTTTTATTCTTTATGTTAGGTTGAGTACAATCAAAGACAGATCAAGGATTTGTTGTCCATGATTAATGCTGGAAATTTGCCAAATAAAAACAAACCATATGAGAGTACAAGTAAAGGTTTACACAGGAGTATATCTGCTTACGGTATTGTGGGTGAGTTCTGATCTTGCAAGTTTGGCTTATTTTCCTCTTTACTCTTTCACCCTCTTCACTTTTTGACCCTCAAGATATCGCTATGAATTCTCCCCTCTATCTGTCAAACATTTCTCCCACTTTAAGCTGTGAGAATTTGTTGTTAGATCAAACAAGAACTCCCATTTAATACTTTTCCTTCTTGTCATAACCTCTCTTCTTGACCTTTCTTCTTTTATTTACAATATTGGGAGAATTTTCTTCTTGCTTAATCCAGGGAGTGAAAGACCCAATGTAACAGATGAGAATTATCACACCAGGCATGACAGAGAGTCTCAGAAAAATTAATGATTTTTGTCTTGAATAACTCTGTTCTTAGTTGAGACTGTCTTGGTCAAAATAAATTAGTCCTTGTGCAGCGTTCTTGGGTAACCTATTTAAATCTCATGCTAGGAGTGTGAAAAAGTTTTAACTGTTAGGAAAAAAGGACAGGACTGATATTATATTAGCTCCAGCTCAAGGACTGTTTGGGTCATTAGGTTTGTGAGCAGACTTCACCTTCTAAACTTTAAAATGCACGCTACAGTTCAGTCTTTCTTGTGAAACTTATGTGAATTGTACATTCTTTGCAGGATTTGTGAGATTTCTGGAAGGGTATTACATCATATTGATCACAGAGAGAAGAAAGTAAGTTAACAACCTGTTAAACCCTTTACACCTTTACATCAATAATCATATTCTCCATACTCTTTTACATGCATTCCCCTTAGTAATGTCAAGGAGAATTTGTTTAACAATCAAAACTTCTTAGGGGGATCATTATCTTTATTTTCATGATCTTAAAAAAGAAAGAGAGTTAGATGTTGGTCACTCTCCGGGGTTTAAAGGCTTAAGTTCTACTGACAATTTGTGCATAAAAAATTTAGGTAAAGTAAAAATGTGTGTGTTGTTATTGATTTATTGAATTCTGGCACAACCCAATAAATTTTTGTTTTTTATTTATATAACTTTTCAAAAGTATATTGAATTTTTTTTTACAGGCAGGCTGAGATTGGAGGACACAGTATCTATAAAATTGGAGATACAAAGTTGATTCCAATTGCTAATGAACTTGTCAGACAGAGGTTCAAGCACCCTGATGAGAGCAAGTAAATGTTGTTACCAGTGGCTCCATTATGATTTGAGTAATTCTTGAAAGTATTCCTTTATGAGTACATTCTCAATTCTTATTGAACTTCTTTTGCTATAGATATGTCAAGATCTTTCAGAATGTTGATCTGTCGAGTAACTTTTATTTTAGGTGTGTACAGCACTCAGTCTTCGTAAGTTTGTCTTTTGCTTATTAGTAATCAAGAACAAGAGTGACCGCTGTTTAGCATTACGTCTTGTATGTATTTCATTGTAACATGAATACAGTTAAAAGCAGTTTTGAATCTACAGAGTAAATTATGTGCTGGGATTCATTTTTTTTTTTCCTGATTTAAATATTACTAAACAGTTTGATTGTTATGTGATCTCTGTCATGTTTTTATTATCATATTATGCAACTTAACAAAGAATGTTAACCTTGAAAAAAAACTTTAAAATCATGGAAAATATGAACCCAACAAATAAATTTAGCATTCTTCTAAGCAGCCATTTTTTGTTAAAACATTGTTTTTCTTAAAAGGATCTACATACAGGACCCTCAACTATACTTTGCACAGATTAGCAATCTGACCTTAGGTTATCTTTGATCTTTTCCTATGCATTATATTATTTTATTGAGTAGTCAATTGTGTCCAACTTTTGCTCTTTTTTTCTCCTTTAGCTACAGCTATGATTTGACTCATAACCTCCAGCGTCAAATGGCTCCCATCATTAATCCCCCAGCTTTCACTGGTGCTACACATTCATGGAAGGCTTGGGGACCATGCACTCACTTAGACAAAGAAACAGCCACAGATACATCTGCTTTGTCGGATGTGTCAGAGGGCACAAAAGATAAATCTGATGTGCAGAATACCAATGAAAATGGAACACATGATCAAGCTCTGGGTAGTAGTAAAGAAATTGGTGAACTAGGCAGTGATGCTGGTGCTAGTGATGTGCAAACTCAAAGTGATGATGGGATCACTGAGCAAAGTGGAAATTTTGAAATATCGGATGGAACTTCAGATACTATGTTATCCCGTACATGTGATCAAAGGAGTGAAACAAAAGGTGGTAATTTTTTTAAACAAGATATTTCTGCTGATCATTTTGTTATGTCATCTTCAAAAGCAGTTCAGTCATCACCTAAGAAACCTGAGCAAGCAACTGATTCTACTAGGAAACAAGAGCTGAAAAGTGATACTTGTATAAATACAGGTGAAGGGAATGATTCCGTTTGTCTTAACTGTGAGAAAGTGAGGCAACAAAAAGTAAAGCCATTTTTGAGCAAGAGCAAGGCATGTAGCAAGTTTGTGTGGAACAGATATCTGCTGGAAGGCTTTGAAGGAGCTGTCCATCCTGACTGGATTTTGCACATTGTGAATGGCTTTGTTGGACAAGCTGGTATCCTTTCATTTATTCTCAACAGATTGCTAGAAATGTCAGATGTTTAAATATTGAAGATAATTATTGATCCACATGTGAAGGAAGGAATGGCACAAGTGAGGTTTTCATCCACAATTCAAACACAAAATGTCACCTACAATTATGTAAATTAAAGTAAGATGTCATGAATAGACTTTCAAAACAACACATTTGGCTCAGATTAACTGTTTTTGTCTGCATGTTTACAGTTTTGAATTGTGGATCACATCATTAGTCTTTGATCAGCCTTGGTCACTATTTTGATGTTAGCTATTCAATTTTTACAGTGGTAACCCTGCTTTCCTACAGAAAGTCATCATGTGAATCCCAGATACTGTTCAAGAAAAGGAACACACATGTTCACTCAGGTGTAGTAAATTTATGTTGAGGATAGCTTTTAAAGTAACAGGTGTCCAGAATTTAAAGAAATAATGTCCTGTTCACATATTAGGCCAAAAAATAGGGATGATAGGTAACTGAATTTGGAAAGGGAAAGCTAAGGAAACAAAAATAATGTTTGTTGATGTTTTCAGTCTTGTTTACCCTCAGCCCAACAACAAAATGTATGTATCGCTGTTAGAAAAATATGATAAATTTGTGCAAAAACCTACAAAATCTGTTGATGCACCCTTAACTTGTTATTTTGATTTAGATATTTGTGTGTATGGTCGGCCTATATATATCACATTGATTGCTCGAAGGTCAAAAGAATTTGCTGGAACCAGGTTTTTGAAGAGAGGAGCTAACGATAAGGTTTGTACAAAAAGCTGTTGAGATACATAACTGTTACACTTTTTCACTATTTTAGAAAGGTTTTGTAAATGGGTAGGAGTTTGGGAAGCAGTGGTCTTATGGCTGCTATACTTTATTTTAAAAGTTCCATGGTTGGCACACGAGTCATTGTGATTGCTTCTAGTTCCTGAGCAAGAGGGGTCACTCTTACGCTGCCTATCTCCACTCAGGGCTCCATCAAACTGGTGGGGAAACCTGATGAAATGTGAGGGGGTCACCTCTAAGGGACTAACATCCTGTCTGGGAGGATAAGCAATACTTATAGCCACTTTATACTACAGAAAATGGAATATTCTCAGACATCAGTAGGCCACTATGCTCATTACACCTGAATTTAGGCAATTTGTGTCCAACTTTAAAGAAAGCATTATGTAGGTCTCAAAATTTCAAACTTGTGAGGTGACCCCTTTAACTTTTCCTTGTAAGTACACCTGGTATCACATAAGTTTTAGCAGCTTTGACTGCTTTTTCATGTAACAGAGTTAAAGTATAGTTTAGATATTGAAGCTTTTGCCCTTTTTTAAGGAAGGAGGCAGGTGTGTGCTACATAGAATGATTCATTTATAGTATAAATATCTATGTTGAAATATTTGGGAGGTTTTGTTACAATGTGGAGGAAAAGAAAATGAGCACATTAAGAATTTAAATTGAAAAAAAGATTGCTATTAGTGGCTGAAAGTTGAACACTTTGAGCCAAAGTCAAATGAATCTTTCTTCTGAGATTTTAGTTAGTACAACAAATTGTATATACTCACCTGATCTCAAATCACTTAACAAGATCAGCAAGAATTCCTAACTGTGTCATCTATTTACTGAGCAAGAATTTACAGTTGATTTTATTATTATTACTCTTTTAGGGAAATGTAGCCAATGAGGTTGAAACAGAGCAAATTGTTCATGATGCCTCTGTTTTGTCAATCAAGAGTGGCAGATTTACATCTTATGTTCAGCTCAGAGGATCTGTTCCATCTTTCTGGTCACAGGTAAATTAAGATATTTTGGTGTACCAACATTATGCTATTCTTTATTGCTTTTGGGCTTATTCAGGTGATCTTTCTGTGCCATTTAAGATTGACCATGTTCATTAAACTTTTTCTTAAATTCAAAGATAATTTTTTTTCAGGATGTAAGACAAGTAATGGTTCCAAAACCACAAATTATTGGTAGGTAACAATCAATTACGTGAGCTTTATTTTTAAATGTATACTTGCTCAATAAATATCTAACCAACTGAAGCGACTCTGGTGAAAACGGCAATTAAGTTTGGGTCTTTTGCAAGTACTCAACGATATTGTTCCATGACTTGTGACTTTTATTTGGAGTAGCAAAGCATGATTCCAAAGTTGAAGTTTGTTTTTTTAGAGGTTGCATGTTCAAAAATTATCATAATGCTACTTTCAGTTTGTTGGGGAAAAAATAATGTTCATTTGTGTTTAAAAAAAAATGGTCTGTGAAAGAAAACCAATTAGAAATTGTGAAGTTTGAGCACTTGCTTGCGCTCTAACTCTCATGGGTGATCAAGACAGAATTTCTCCTGACACGGGTGATCAAGACAGAATTTCTCCTGACACGGGTGATCAAGACAGAATTTCTCCTGACACGGGTGATCAAGACAGAATTTCTCCTGACATGGGTGATCAAGACAGAATTTCTCCTGACATGGGTGATCAAGACAGAATTTCTCCTGACAATATCAAATTATACAATGTCGAGCAGACAAGTGACAAGAATGGAGGGAAAAAAAATAGTTAGGAGATTATTAGTCGATCCATCACCAAATTCTCTGAACCAACATCATAAGAACTTTTTTTTTTTTTAAGTTGATCGAGCAGATCCATTCTGCTCGGCTGCTGGGCAACATTTCAACCAACTTCTTAAACGGTTTGGTTCTCCTGTGGTCATTCTTAATCTTGTTAAGGTAGGTTAGGTATTTTGTACTTCTTAATTTCGGAACGTCCGCAGAATACCTGTATGTTAAGAATGCTACCTTACCTGATTTTGTTAGCCTTCGGTTTTCCAAAAAATATCAGCAATTCAGTTAAAAGCTTCCGTTTTTTTTCTCTCGTTCACGAACTGTGAAAGGTCTCTTTTCAAGACATAACCTACAGTGGCGGATCCAGGGGGAGGGTCCGGGGGGTCCAGACCCCCCCCCTATCAGACCTGACGCTTACAACTTTGAGACAGGATCGTATATCGCTTTTTAACTGGCTGATTTTTTTAATGAATCCAAGTAAACGGTAAACGGCCAAGGAATTATAACGTGCAACGGCGACTGGTGGGAGGGGATGTGGGGGGTGTGGAGGAGAACTAATTTGCCTCAAAAGAGTCCAACAGTCCTTTCTGAACCAAAGTTTGGACCCCTCCAATCAAAAATTTCTGGATTCGCCTCTAACCTATGTATACTTTATCATTTTATAGAAGAGGGAAAGGAAGAGACACGAACAGATTCTCAGCGAAGAATTGGAAAGAGCAGTGACGTACTTAAACCAATTTTTGCCAATACAATATGCCATAATATATAAAGCATGGGACATGGCACGATACAACAAGAGGTTAGATCAGGCAGAGAGTTCCGTTGTAAAATATGTGTTTGTTCGTCGCGATGATAGTGATAAATGTATGTTTACTCGTTTGTCTCTTAAGAGTGGCTATCCAGTGTGTAGTTCTTGTGTATGTTGGCCATACTTTACTTCCAAAATGAACATTTCGTTTACTTAACCTACATCCTGAGCCCTGTCAATTTTAGCTGCTTAGTTTTTCCTGGGTCCTTGTAACCTCACAATTACCCTATTAGTTTTTAATTATCCTTATTTAGTTATTAGAGATTGCTAAAATTTGATATAAGGTACAACAACGTTGTAGTTGTTGTTGTTGTTGTTGTTGCCAAGATTTTTTTCAGTCTCTCGCTGTAACTTTTAGCAATCCATCATTATAGATTCCAGGAAAATACCAAAAAAGCCACAGTATTGTTGCACTTTGTGTGATTGCTGCATGCTTCATCATTTCTGCTAAATTTGAGCTTTTCAAGTCTCTCAATCAAATAATTGCTGTATGTTGCTTTTACAGTAAAGACTGTAATGTCATGGAAAAACTGACTGTCATAGCTGATGAGGTTTGTGTAAAAGAAATAAAAAAAATTAATAAAGCCTTATTGACTTCCTTAGTAAGTAGTTGACTTATCATTGTGACTCCTTGCACGAAAGGCCACTCAACGCTATTAGTACAGGTAATAGAGTTGAGTGCAATTTGGTGTTGATAAGCACAAGTAAATTTTTCACCGTAGGGCGGGTGCAATTTGTAGCCTTTTAAACATTTACTAGTGCTCATTCACACCAAATTATACGAGAAATCATGTCGGTACTTGTTAATAATTTACTTGAAAAAAGCATCACCGAAAGTCAAGACAGCGAAATTTTGAGGCGTGCGCTTTCTATTTCTAATTTTCACTCATGTTACATGAAAAATGCACTCGTTTTCAGGCAATCAGACGTGCGTAATTTTTTTCGTATACATTATTTAGTTAAATAACCAACCATATCTTTTCCACTCCATTCCTTTGACTGTATTATGGTCTGCATGCGTTTACGTATCCGCTTTCGCCTCAGTTTATTAGTAATGTCATTTTGATGCTTTATGTGAATTTTGACTGAATGAGTGGCCAGGCTTAATGCATCTTTTTTTGACTGAATGAGTGATCAGGCTTAATGCATCTTTTTTTGACTGAATGAGTGATCAGGCTTAATGCATCTTTTTTTGACTGAATGAGTGATCAGGCTTAATGCATCTTTTTTTGACTGAATGAGTGATCAGGCTTAATGCATCTTTTTTTGACTGAATGAGTGGTCAGGCTTAATGCATCTTTTTTTGACTGGATGAGTGCTCAGGCTTAATGCATCTTTTTTTGACTGAATGAGTGATGAGGCTTAATGCATCTTTTTTCGACTGGATGAGTGATCAGGCTTAATGCATCTTTTTTCGACTGAAAGAGTGATCAGGCTTAATGCATCTTTTTTTGACTGAATGAGTGATCAGGCTTAATGCATCTTTTTTCGACTGAATGAGTGATCAGGCTTAATGTATCTTTTTTTGACTGAATGAGTGATCAGGCTTAATTCATCTTTTGTTCCTACTAACTCTGAGTAAAACCGTTTCAGGTTTTTAAATCAACTGGATTTTTCCACAGTGGACAGGAATTGTACTGCAATCAGATAAGAAAAGATTCAAGGTATGAATCTCCTAGGCCCGGTTGTTCGAAGGCCGGAGTAAAGCTATCCACAACCTGAATCTCTATCCGGTGGATAGCGCACTAGGTTTTGGTACAATGAATATATGAACTTCATATATTCATTGTATCTGATTTGTCATCACGGGTTTATTACGAATCAACTTAACGGCCTGCTCCCAGTTGGCTTGTTAGCTCAATTGGTAGAGCGCTGCACTAGTATCGCAGAGGTCAGTGGTTCGAATCCCGTACACGCCTGATTTTTTTCAGGTCTGATTTTCGCTATTATTGCATAAATAGCGCTATCTATTGCGAAAGATTGCGAAAGTAGGTTTTGTTAACATTTGTCGGCTGGATAGTGATTTACCTGTTGGATAGTGTTTTGTTTCCTGTGAACTGGGTCCTGGATCCTGTTGTAAAGTTCAGTTGAGTGTTGTAATAAGGTCTGGGCTACGCACCCTGGAAGGGGTCACTGTGGTGTATTCACCCCTGAGTATACCGGCCGCTTGAATCTCACTGTACCTCTCTCTGCCCGGGGGTACAGATTGGTACCAGCAAACGGTTAGGAAAGCCTGAGAAAATACAGAGGCTAAACCTGTGTTGTACTGGTCATCCCGTCCAGCTGCCGAAGTAATCCTTCAAGTTGGGTGTTGTTATGGAAACTAAGAGAATCTCCGGCGGATTAAGGCCACTTAGCTAGCGTGCAAGACTTTGTTAATTATTAAAAAAAAAAAAAAAAGAAAAAACACAGACAGACATACCCAGGCCCACATTCAGGATATCATAGAATCGCCGCATACCTTGAGTATTCTATCTCTTAACGTAACTTGAGTTTCAACGCTCCTTTTATGGAATTTTTTGAAAATGACCGTATTTTGTTGTAGGTTAAACGGTATGTGTGGCACTGGATACTCTGACGATCATCTGGGGAGAGAACAGGTATAATTTATAATTGTCTTGTTCTCTCTCTCCAATGTAGAGTGTTTATATTTCTGGTAGGACTACATTACTCATTGTCTGCACCTCTTACGTTTTTTTTTTTTTTCTTATTCCAAGAACAACCCAAGCTTTGACGGAAATCATTTTTGACATCGGTTACTCGCCATGTCCCGCGCTTTAGGCCTTTCGCTTCTTTCCTCTCTCTGATTTTTCTTTTGTGCCGAATGGCCTTCAGTTGAGATTAGTTCTGTTTTGTTATTACGACACCCAGTCAAAAAGCGCTCCACTCTCAAGACCTAAGAGTAGTAAAAATATAGAGTCCGATAAGCCCAGAGATATGAGAAAATCGCATGGCTATGTACGTAAGGGCGTGAACTGGTGTTCGTGTGAAGCGACTGATATCCTGCCGATGATTGAATTCTCTCTCGCTTTTCTCTAGTTGAGCCCTTTTGATATTTTTGACAAATAACTTACTGGTGTGCTTCCAGTCTATTTATTGTTTGTTTTAGTGTATAGAGCCGAAGTTTACATTTTCTTGAAAACACTGCCAAAATATCATATCACTTCAGTCCACTTACAATCGAGAATTTTGCCTTCTTCCCTTCTCAAGAATGGAGTACTCAGGACAAACTGCGTGGATTGTCTGGACAGAACAAACACTGCACAGTTTATGGTCGGCAAATGTGCTCTTGGTTTTCAAGTGAGTAGGTCATTTATGTATCACTGTCAGGCTTGTAAATGTAATGAATTATCAATATTTGGATTAAGGGAGTGGTATTTCAACGCGTTTACAGACAAAACGGTAACAACGCGTCTACTTAACCTTCTGCAGAGCGTTCACACATTCATAGACACTCGCAGTTTAGCGGTGTGTTTGGTGGAGTGTGTGTGAACGTTTCGTTAATGTGTCAGGGAACGAGTTGGTGGTGTGCCGATTATTAATTCGTCGGTCACTGATCGTTACATTTTAATAAGTATAGCTGTAAGTATCCTACGATGTGAATTAAGATTCTTAATTTTTAATCGCAGACATCCCTATTACCAAGATTAATTGCTATCACGCTGTTACTACACGCTGAAATATCTCCTTATTTTCTTTCCAGTTGCATGCGTTGGGAGTGATTGACAAACCATTTCTTCAGTTTGACTCGGATGCCGTGAGGTGCGTTTGATCATCCTCACCTCGTTTAAGGTTCTGTGAATTGAGGACTGCTGACTTAAGTACTAGCTGGGGAAAGCTTAATCCTCAGCACGCTTGTTCTTGGGCAAGACACTGAGTTCTCCCCAGTTTTTCCATCCAGGAGTACTATGATACTGACAGGGAATAAACGAATTGACTATTACTTGATCAGTGGACGATGGTTCTATCCAGGAGTTTTACTAGAATTGTATCTGGTCTTTTTTCCTCTTTAAATAATTCTGAATAGGCCTGTTCTGTTGGCTACTCTGTTCGTGAAATGTAGATTATTTATGATCGTTGTATTAAGGTCTTTTGCCGTGTTTTCTCAGGATTTTAGAAGATCTTTACGAAGCTCATGGTGACACTCTTGCTCTACAATATGGAGGATCACAACTGGTACACGGGTAAGGCATTTGTAATCTGAGCGAGGGAAATCCTATACAAAGTTGATAGAAATGCGCTGTAATCCAGAGACCAATTTATATCGTTAGATTGACGCTGTAATAGGAACCTGAATTCCCTACATTTAGTGTTTCGTTTTTCCTTATGCCACGGTCCTTTTCTTCTCAGAATTCGCACATATCGCAAGGTATCGCCGTTCACTTCTCATTCGAGGGATATCATGCAGACAGTATCTCGTTATTTCAGTAACGCATTCACAGGTAAGATAAGTCTAATTTTCCAAGTTGTTTGGTGCTTTTTTTTTTTACCCTGTCATCTAAGTAAGTGTCTCTTCATGGAGCGCTTTTCTTTGGAGTAACCACAACGGTCTATTAAAGGAAAGGATATATATATTACTAGAAGGGAATGGAATTCAATTATAAACTGCGGCTTGAAGCTCAGCAAAACGCGAGTGACAAGTCGGGGTTGATGTTTTTTTTTTTGTGTGTAAGTGATTGGTCGAGAATGTGGTACAACTGATTTCTAGACCAATGAGAGCCCGTACTTTAAGTAGGCTAATGCAACAAAATGTCACTTTTGCCAATATGACGTTTCGCTGTGAAATATAAGAAATTTCAGCTGTGCCCCCCACCTCCCCCCCCATCTCCCCCCTCTGTTTGGTTTTGAGTAATTTCAGTGCATTAGTTTCTAATTGTCTCTTGCCGGCCCTTTGCAGATGCCGACAAGCAACAAGCTATGAATCTGTTCCTTGGGATATTTTCACCGCTACAGGAAAAACACAACATTTGGGAACTGCCTAGTGATTATTATTTACACCACAACACAACATGGGACTTAAGAGCGTCCAAGAACAGAAAAAGGTGACACAGCTTGGAGAGCATTGTGATCGAGTGTCGCAAGATAGTAATAAACGAGTCGTACTTCTTATCTGTTTTGTTTTTGCTTTTTCGGTTTGTTCGTTTTACTTTTTTTTTTTTACTTTGTTTTTCGTTTTATTTACGATTCATCCTTTTAGTTATACCAAGTGGTGGGATCAGGCTGTTGTCAATTCTTTGCCCCACCCTACTCCTGATGGTTTGTACACTCTAATCTTACTAGTATGACATTACATGTATTATGTTGTTTAAGTTAATCGCTACTAATACTTGTTTTTATGTCAAACTTTCCATTTTTCCATTTATGATCGGAACCCTTTCTCGCAATGACTCGCGAAGAGAAGGCTGTACCATAGAAACTACGTAACCTTCAAATATAGAACTGATTTACCTGATTTACTGATTTCTCGCAGTGACTCGCGAAGAAAAGGCTTTACCATAGAAACTACGTAACCTTCAAATATAGAACTGATTTACCTTCGAGGTAAAAATACAGTTCCCATGACTCCAAAATTCCGAATTTTACGAAGCCCAAATAATGTGTGTCCTTATAGTCAAACGACTCGTTATGTACACCTAGGGGTGTCTTGATTATCTTTGAGAAAGAGATGCTGTTACACAGATGAAGACTGAGAATATTTCCAAAACACCACAGTCTTCTTTTCAGGCATTCGTTACAGTGTAACGCAGTGTTGTGTGACACTTCGAAGAATCGTTGCGAAGGAGAGTAACATAACTCGAGATGAAATTAACAACACGCCACAGCGCACGGAATCAACCGCACACGCATTAGTTTTTCTACTTCCGGAAAGGTACTTGCACGCGGCACCGCCCTCGAACTTTGCGACATCATAGCTAAATCTATGGTGACAATTTTACAGAAACACCATTGGACGACGCAGGAAACGAGGAAGAAAAGGAAGAGACCAGGCGGTACTCAGATTCGGCAGATCATGAACTAGTTGACATGTTTTCAGAGTATTATCACCCGCATGATTTGACCGTCCTTGAGACTGTATATCCTCATCAGATGCAAAAGTCTTGCAGGTAGGTGATCAAAGGATGGTATCTTATTAGTGTGTCAGCTTAATCTCAATTAGAAGGGTTTTGAGAGTAAAGAAAATAAAGTCTTCATGGCGGTTGTTTACACTGTTCGCAGCCTCCCCTTTTCCTAAAGTCTAGTTATTATCTTGTTTTGTCGCCAAATTCTCAGGACTGTTTTCAAGGAATTTGAGCGGGTACTTTGGTGTGTCCAATGTGGGATGCGACCAGCTGTGAGGAGAGCAATGGGAATCTTTCTTAAAGAAGGCCCTCAAAGACTTGAATATTACTGAATGGTATTCTAATTTGTCATTCTTCTTGAAAGCAAACTGCTGTCCTTATTTTAGCACCGGACAATGTCACCTGAGACGATAAAGGATTATTCACGAATCTATCGCAAATGTTAAGGGGTTTAAAAAGTGATTTAAAAATAAACTAGTGGTGTTTGTATTTTCAGGGATTTCATGCCACCGACTGCTCATAATCACAGTCCATTTGTAGTGAGAGCTCCTGCAAAGTCACCCGGGTAAGTTATCGCCGGTCTGCATTCAATTAAGTGTCGAAAGTGATAGGGCGTTGTATTGGTTCAACTGCTCTGCATGCTCCGTACGTCTAGAAAACGTGTACTACTCATCTAACCAATCAGATGCGAAGCTAAACCAATTGTGAGTAGTTAGTTACTCGCCTCCTCTAGTGCTTCAAACAGTTAGCTTGTTTTGACTTTGAATTATCTTTGGCTCCTTGTGATTTACTTTCCTTAGCAGCGGCAGCAAACTCCAACTATGACATGATGATGAACAATTTTAGTAATATCTCCGTTGATTGATTTAAGTTCTACAGTAAATTGTTTGAGCCGAGAAAATACGGTTAAACTACAAGCAGTCCCTCCTTTTCGACAAGATCCGTCGCGTGGGTCCACAAGAAAAAAAAAAAAAACGGCGAAGCGCTTCACGCGGAACTCTGGGCGTGAGGCGCACGAAAAGTAGTGCTACGATCAGTCGTGGAGTTTTTATTGTCCAATTGTGAAGAGTCCAGGAAAGACTGTCGTCGGTAGTGATGACTGACGCCTCGATTTTCTAACCGGATGTCATCTCCAGAGTCAAGTCTAATTATTGATCAATGACAAATTAATTTCCTAAACCACGTAATTACTAATAGCGATGATTGCTGTGAAGGCGAAAGTGATGATTTTTTCATTAAAGCCGACGCCCTGTTCCGACACGTAGAGCGGTTGGTGCTGCCCCCAAGCCACTCACTGTGGAAGACAGCAGCGATGACGGCTCCAGCTCAGATGATGACAGCTCAGCCATCTCTCTTCTGGAGAAGACTAACAGTACAAGCACTTGTGTTGTCTCTTTTCAGGTTTGCTACAGACTTTTTATTCGCCGTTTACGCTTTCTCGGGATCTTCAAAATGTTGAGAAATTTTTGTAGGCTTTTGAATTCCAGCGAATGTACTTAACTTCGAGTGTCAAAATAATAAAAATCGCGTCAGCGTTGATACAATTTCGGTCTTAACTACGTTGATCGTTAGAGTTGACATTTTCAAAATGTACCTTCTTCAGTTAATTGATTGATTGATTAATAGGTTAATAGAATCTACAATCGGCAACAAAACAATTGATACATTGATCTTTTCAACCCCCTATTACTTTAATTTTATCCCTTTTTGACCTCGTTAACCCTAACCATTTCGTCCCCTCCCACCCCCCCCCCCCCAAAGACAATGTTGTATCGTGATTCCATGAACTTTTAGTCAACATTGAGTGGGTGAGGGGGGTCTGGTAATGATTTAGAGTGTGATAGAAACATGACTGTTATTCTTTACATAAATAGAACTCTTCAAACATGATGTGTCAACTAATTTTGACGCTGGTAGTAGATTTGCGTAGCTGGTGATGTCTGGCTGTAATAAGGAATAAGCAAGAAAACATTCAGTCAAACAAACTGCTCCTGGAAACCTAAATGCTATAATAAATACTGAATACTAAATACTGTGCTATGACTCAACAAAATTTGCTTCATAATGGTTAGGAGCTGTTGCCGTCTATGCAGGACATATATGGTGTTGGATTGAAGGAACCAAAGGATCGGAGTATGAGAGCTTATCAGAGGTGCTTAAGTCATATACAATTTGGTTTCATCAACTGAGTTGAAAATGTAAATTGACCGCCATAAAGAATTTCTAAAGCTAACTTTTCGAACGTTAGCTTTTCATCGAGCGAATGACCAGTGAGAATTTGAATGAAGTGTACGTAATCGGCGGCAAGCGCGAAAAAAAGACCTGTCTTTCCATTTCAGGTAATTGTTTTAAATCCACGTCAGTGTGATGATTCCTAAATCAGTATCTTTATGAGAAAATCTTAACCTAGACTTGTTTTTGCGTAGGTTTGTTCAATTTGGAAAGACTTCTCTGCCTGATAAGGAGAATGCAGGAGTGAAACACATCCATTACGACTGGTAGGCAATTTACTTACAAATGGTTCACACGTTTTTGTACAAACGTTCTTTTGCTTACGACGTGAACCGCGATCGTCGGATGTTTTTTACTGTTTTTGCATATCAACCAATCAATTAGAAATGGAATCTTTCTTTTAACAATTGAAATCTCTGATAAACCTCTGAGAAAAGAATAGAGAACATTCGGCTGTCGTTTGCGGCGTTTTTCACAAACGTCTGTTCCAAAGCTGACGCGTGAGAAATGTATCTGATTGGGGCTCAAATCCATTTTAAATCTCTCTGTCGCTTTTTAGTCGACATAGGCTTTGCAATTTGTTATCATCCAGCATTTAGGGAGGGAACTAATGGCACCGCAAGTTATTTTGGAGGGCTCAGGTCATAACTGGAAATTTTTTTATGAATTTTCCAACAAAATGCGTCCTTAGTTTTAGACAAAAAAGCATGTTCACTGCATGAATATTTACTGAATATTTACTTTCTCTCAATGACGGAAGTGTAGTACAATTTTCTAAACGTCTTGCTTCTTGCATTTTGTTGGTATAGGGAGGCGCATAAACCCTTTAAGTTCGACTGTAATCATAAAGTGAAGCTTTCCACAGTGGACCATCCATCGAAGGCCCTGTACAAAGCATATGTTCATGCCGGACAGAATGGTCGCTTTTGGACATCGCCTGTTAGTGTTGATGTCTATAGGAAATACGTTAGTAAGAACTATCAATGAAATTAAAGAAAAAGCAACTCTCCCTCGCAGCCGAGCCGCTTTCTAAGATGTCACGCAACGCTCCTGTGTGACATTGTTTAGAACGAATGCATTAGGAAACCAATATCCCGTTTTTGAGGGTGTGTTTTATTTTGTTATTTTTTCACTGGAAGGATCACTCAAATGATGAAGGATGACAGATAACCTCTATTTTTATGCTTGTTATGTTTACGGATTTACAAATATAAGTAAGTTACCTCTATGATAATGATGTAATGTTATAGTATTGGATTTGAATTAAGTACGCGCGGTTTCATCTGACAATTGGTGTGTTAACACGAGGAAAAAATAACATGGTTGTGACGTTTTGATTCCTGTGAGAAATATTTTACTTGAGCAAGAGAGGACTTGTTTTTAGCCCCATCCGAACACTCAGGGTAAATTATAATTCTCGAAAGTTATGCAAACTCTCGACTGAATCTCGGATTCGCAGAACTTTCTCAAATCCTCCCAACTCCCCTCGTGTTTAGATGGGGCTAGATTTAAAACGGGAAAAATCCTCTATTGTTCAATTGTGTATAAACCGGTATTTACTAATATTTTTGTAAAAGGGATATTCAGAAGCAAGTTCAAAGCACTGCAAAAAAATTTCAGAGGAGTGAAATTTGTTAAATGAAATCTTTTTCATTTTTTTTTTTTTTTGCATGAAAATGAAAAATTGATATTTATGTTGACTGCCTTCAGCTAACATGTAAAATGTTCCACTGAACATCATCCAAGAAATTGAGATTTAAAGAAGTAAATGTTTGTCTCTGTGTGGTCTGTAAGTTTTAAAAGTGTGGGTATACTTTCAATATAACAGCAGCCAAATCAACATGACCAGTTTGTTTGTCCCTTTGAAATTCCTGGGCTTACACTGGCCGTGAAGGGAAGGAAGAGGATTCAAAAGGCTGTGCTTTCTCACAGAGTTAAGCGAAACTGTTCAAAATGAAAGCAAAGAGTGCTCGCGCAAGGTACTTAAACTGTAGTACGAAGGCAAATTTGGTGTTTTTTAGTATTTCTCCAAATGATTCTATTCTAAAGGACTAAATCAAGTTGAAAGCGGCGTTCAGCCAAAAAACAAAAAAGGTTTACCAATCTTAAGAGGTAAAGAGTGTTTTTTTTTTCCTTTTTTCCTTCATTTCATGGCGCTATTCAACAGTATATTGAAGTTTGCGCTGTGCTGAGACGTCCGCTGAACAAGAGCAATGCTCTGGTATAGACGTTCCCGTAGTAGAACCTTACACGTACGGTCGTGCGCTACCAAATTTTGACGGCTAAGTACCGCTCTTTGTAAGTTTGGGGCTTCGTTGCGCGTGTACTTAACTCTTGCGCCAAGCTTCGCCACTATAATATTATACGTGCCTTTATCCAGTCCGAAGTGGCCGAGTAAACCAGCCCCTTCGTCTGTGACATATTTCGTCGACACTGATGCAGTTTGAAAAACAAAAGCACTTTCTTAACTTGAAATACCCATTGAAAAGAAAAACTAATATACTGGGGAATTATTGTTAACCTAAGTTATATGCTTCTGTAATGAATTAAAATTGCTGTTCAAGCAAATTTTTTCGAGTTCGAGTTCATTTTAGTTTAGTTTAGTTGATATTTTTGAGACAATAATCCTATTCAACTTTTTCAAGTTGAAAATCAGCCTAAAGTGAGTCATCCTACTTCGTTTTGTAATTGAACGAATCCGACCGCACTCGGGTGTGGATTATTTTGAAGTCGCCTTTTGAAGTTAGAAAACTCATTTGAATTACAAATAATATTTTCAAATTGATATTCGCGACTGCGCTGAGTCAGCTCAGTCTTGCACGTGCAAAGAGCTTGCCAACTTCAAGAAATTTGAGCGTCTTTTTGAGCTTCTTTGGGAGTAAAAAAACACGTCATTTCGACTCTATTACCTTGGATATCATCTGTTCTGTCCAGGACGGCAAGTGTTTCTTATGCTGGATCAGATGGTCTAGATACCGTGTCAAGGAATAGAGCCTTTCCCTTTGTCACGTCGTTTCTTCAGGTAAAAAAAAAAAAACCTATGGAAAGATACGTTTGGATAGAAAGACAGTGTTCATCTTTCTCGTTATGATCCTTAATTAATTTACAGAGTCAGATGAAAGTAGGAAGAGCGTAATGCACGTAGCACAGTGTAGGACAAACCCTTATTGGCAGATGCCATGAACAGTTCTTCTTGAACGTGACTTTAGTGCCAACGCAAGAAATTTTTACTACAAGCATATTGTTGAAGTACTTAATGCTTATTTATTTATGCCTCTTTTAATACCTGTACATATTTTCTAACTAGCTTTTATGGTTATATTGTTTTGGCCTTAAGTGTGTTGTATACGTACTTATTCTTTTCGCGATTTAGAGGTCGACTAAAGTTCGAAATGAAGCAATTATACCACTCCATATTTCTCGGTGGCAATCATTGGTTTTGAATTACCATAGCCACAGTAAGCTTGTCAAATACCCATGCCGTAGTTTCAGGTAAGAAGCTGATAAATTAAGTTAACTAAGTTAGGAAGGGCTCGGTGCGAACAGCAGCTCGTAAAGATATCCAGTTTCTGTTACTTTTTGGCTTTCTTGTCGAAAAATTTGAATAGGAGATGATCAGCATTTCTTATTTACAAGGGCTTTGCAAGTGATTGAGTTATAATCTATGAAAGCAGAATATAAACTTATGCAATCATTTGTGAATTCCTTCGTGATCTCAGAGGAATGGCTGGCGAGCAAAGATTAAAGTGCACCTGAACCCAATAATTTTTTCCGCTTAACGAAATAAGCCATTTTTTTGGAGTATTTCTGTGCAAAAATTTTTTAATTTTCTCAAATCTTTAATTTTCTGTGCCCAGTCAAAATACGGAAAATCGGCCGCCATCTTGCCCCACGACCGAGTTTAAAGAGAAATGGCTTTAGCGGGTAATGTGACGTCAAATCGATAACACAAAAGTCTGCATTTCACACATTTTCCCTTGTTTGGGAAGGTTGTCGTAGTTATTGTCCGAAATATGCCGACTAGGTGTGTTGTATGAGGAATGTATGAAGCGCGATACCCTCTTGTACATTTCGCACGTTGCTACATCCTTATACAATACACTTAGTCGGCATATTTTCGGACAATATCGACTACAGCCTTCTCAAACAAGTGAAAATGTGTGAAATGCAGACTTTCGTGTTCTCGATTTGACGTCACATTACCCGCTAGAGCCATTCCTCTTTAAACTCGGTCGTGGGGCAAGATAGAGGCCGATTTTCCGTATTTTGACTGGGCACAGAAAATTGAAGATTTGAGCAAATAAAAAATTTTTGCACAGAAATACTCCAAAAAATACGCTTATTTCGTTAAGCGAAAAACAAATTTTGGGTTTAGGTGCACTTTAACTGCTTGTTGTTACTTGACAAGAATATGAACTCTTTACTAAAGACGTAATAGTTTTACACCTGAAAACAAGCAGGCGAAAGGCTAAAAACGAAATAAATAACTTTAACCCATTTCAACAACAACAGCTACAACAAAATTCCTCGACCCACTTGAAATATCCACCAGTGATCGTTTTGAATTTATTGTTGTATCCATGTTACGTTCACGTTTATAAGTTGACCAAATTTTACTTGTCTAACGTTTCTAGGACAATAAACCAATTCTTTATTGTCGCTTGAAAAGCAAGGTTTACATTCTGTAGCATATGTTAATTTATGTTTTGTATTCACTTTTATGCAGACTGCTTGGTGAATATCCCTGATGCCTCGAGCAAGAATCAAATAGGAAAGACTTTGATCCAATTGAAATACTTGATAAATTCCGAGGTACAAAACCGGATGTAACACATTTCTCTCAACAATATTTCGATTCATAGCTAAGATTGACACGTTAAATCAAGGACTGAAAAGTTGTTATTCGCGATTTTATTGATGCCGAGGGCTGTTTAAAATCTAAAATTTTTCCCACCAAAAAACCTTGGAAAAAATAGGGGGGCTTATAGTTTGTATGCACCGATTTTTCTTCATTTATTCTGTAAGTAACATATGTTCAAATGTGGCGAATTTTTCCTCCAAAGACGCATGCGCCAACTTTTTTTTCGGAAATTATTCAAGTAACATTTTCAAAATATAGTCCAAATTTAATTTACATAGCGTTTTCTTCTTCGAAGGTCTAGTCTGAAGATGTCTCTTTTTTTTTTAACTGTACATATCTTATTGTAATAATTTTTTTTTTTTTGGTTTGATTTTTCTTTGTAATAATATACTGTAGCTAGTCATTAGTAGGCGAAGAGCCACCTTGTGGAAGTACTACTAATAAAGTCTATTATTATTATTATTATTATTATTATTATCATCAACAAAATTTTCATACGTTATTTACTAAATTCAGTTTAATTTTCGTACTTCGACTTTTCTTATGACTTCGTTTCAATCTTGATTCTATCAAATCTTTTGAAAATTGCTAGTGAGAACTTCTTCATTAAATTTTTTTCTCGTCTTAAAGTTATGTTTTTCTTCTCGTTCATAGTTTAGCAATACATGTACCCTGTGCCTTTGTGCTCTAGGCTTCTCGAGTTACCTTATAGGTAAGTATCTGGACTACTTGAGTTTTTTTTCCAAATTTATGGTGCTCTTTGTTTTATCGTGTAGTACATGCTTAGAAGATATACCACAACAAGTAACAAAGAACGACATGAATGTTCTATTCTGTCATTTAATGGCGTGAGACGTGTTATTTATTCGATGCATTCATTAGATTTGCAGGGTCGTGATAAGGAAATGAAAACTGAAGCTGAAAAATAAGATTGGAAAGCTGGAATGTGGAAACCACGGAGGGATTTATAAGAAAGTAGCTAAACGTAAGTTCTTTATTGTGTTGTTTTACCGGTAGTTCAAATCAATTCACGACAATTAGACACAGTGAAAGGCGCCAAAATACTCCTTGTACGCTGCCATTGTTTGAATTATTTCAAACTATTTCGTTGATATGGCATTGGTACAGACATTTATTTGTTTTCTTGCTTCTTGATTACTGATTACTGTTGCCCAACTCTTGGAACCAATTGCTCAATTTTAATGTAACATCAAAATTCGGAGATGGAAAACAAAAATGAATAGTGGGATTTCATGGATAATTCCTAAACGAATCTGAAGGAATTGGCGTTTAACAAATGTAAACTTTCGTGAATACAAGGTTCAAACGCTAAAAGGGCTCAATTAAAAAAATAAAAAGGGAAAGGGCCTGGGGCAAGCAATATCATATCACTCTCTAATTTCACAGGTGGACACGTTAATTTTAGTAGGTGATTTCATTGGCTGGTTTTTCCTTGGTCTCTTAAATTTTCTGTAGTTTTGCATCTTTCATGCCGGGTAAAACGATATTTTCAGTTACTGAAACTGTTGACATTCAGCCAAAAATTTACGAATTACTCGGAAAGGAAACTCGTGTAGCTTGACGCTTTCTATATCACCACACAGATCTTTCTTGGTAGTTTCCAGGGCCTAGTTGTATAAAGGGCGAATGACATTATCCAACGGATAAATCGCTATTCAGCGGATAAGGGATTGCAAAACGTTTTGCGCTATCCCCCGGATAGAGGTTTATCTAGTGGATAGCATCATCCAACCTTCGAACAACCAGTGCCTGTATTATTTTCTTTATAATCACCTGGAGTCTTATTTGCAAAGTTTACCGGGCTGCGATTCTTGAATCTGAAAAGCAATTGTCTCCTCTGGTATAGCATTTTTCTTGTAGAATCTGAAACGGTTGGATAATCCTTGAGTATTTGGAACTAACAAATGTCGTAGAACGAATTTAAGTCATTTGTTTAAGAATCATCTCAATACAAGTGTTAAGTTACTAGATTTCGAGAGTGTTTAACGTAGTTAAATATTGGAGAACCCTTAACACCGTCTCAACCAAAACAATGCACTTTTAATTTGAAAAAGAACATGGATTTTGTGGGAGATTTTAGTGCACGAGGGTGGTTCTGAGAAGAAATGTTGATAATAATAATAATAACATTCTTTTAATAATATCAAACTTTATTAACACTCAAAGCAAATAACTATTACAAGTTAAAAGTAAAAACGACCTAATAGTAGTTCCGATTTCAATTAAAATCCTATTTACAATCAAATCCTTTTCATCATCATCAATATTATTATTGTCGATGCAAAAATAAAAATGCGTCTTCATTGTTCGAGAGATAAAATTACACTAGCCCTAAAATATAATCATAATAATTTAATAAATTCACAAAAAGGTAGAAACAAAAAAAAAGAGAAAGTATATATAAAACTTGGTAAATTCACAAAACTACGTTGGACAGGCGGTAGCGTTGTCGAGGGAGAAGTCCAAGTCGATGATATCAAGGGTTCTTCTGATGGATCGTGATCCTCTCAGGCATAGCAAAGCTGAACGAATGAGCGCAAATGACACCTTGGCTCTAATCCATGACATGGTGCTTGCATAACTCTCTCCCTTCTTATTTGATACTAACTCAGCTAAACGTTTATGGTATATTTTACATTCTGTGCCCATTCCGCCTGTTGTACTAAATATTAAATAATATTATAATGTAATTATAATATAATTATAATATAATATAATTATAATATAATTATATTTATAATATTATAATAATAATATTAATAATAAAAATAAATAATATTTGAAGAGGAGGTCTCCAATCACCCGAAGGTGGTTTTCAGGGGGATCCTCTAAAAGTAAAAATTAAAATTAAGATAACAGATGACATTAAGGACTAAGACAAAATTATGCAGAGGGCTGTGATCTCTCGGGAACACTAAATATCTATCGGACATTTAAAGTTGTAATACGAACAATGAACATCGCTTTCTATTTAACTCTTTGCCTTCAAAAATTCTGTGGATTATTAGAAACTTAGGAAGTGATCGTCACTAATTAAGTCTTTCATAGCCGAAATAAGTAATAGGTCTTAAAAGATTTTATAACGACGATTTTAGATTCGGATACCCGAAATACCTATTTTTTTTATTTATCGAGGGTTTTTTTTTTTTTCACTATAGTTAACAGGCTACGCTCATGCGCCCCGTCATACTATTCTGACTGTCTGTAGCATACAAAAGTTTTCAACTGCTGCATAATAATAATAATAAATAATATTTGAAGAGGTCTCCAATCACCCGAAGGTGGTTTTCAGGAGGATCCTCGAAAAATAAAAATTATAATTAAGATAACAGATGACACTAAGAATTAAGACTACAAACTAAGGTTTAAAATTAAGAACTAAGATTGAAACTACTAACTAGAGGTTAAGATAGTTCAATAGAAGCTGTTTCAATTTGTGTTTAAAAATCGTTTTTGGCAGCAGTCTCTTGAGCTCACCATAGTTAGTAGAGGGGTCCCCCTCTACTAACTATGAGCTCATTCAGCAGTAAGGTCCAATCGTTAATTGCTTTATAATGTTTTGTTTCTGTTCCATTCCGTTCTTAACCTACTGACTTTCGGCAGGTAGCCATTTCGGGTGTTATAACCGTCTTGTTGGCTCATTGTAGAATAGAATACATCGAGATGTTCAAGGATCTCACCCTCAATGCATCTTCAGTATATTGTTGTCATTAAAAATCACTGACTTTTAGAGAGCTAAAGCGAAATTCTTCTGTCATTTGATTAAGAAGTTTCTAGTTTATTCGATTGTTACTTTGTAATCTGGTTAGCTTTTATGATTATCTCTAGCGAAACCACGGACGCTTTAGAAAAAACAGACCCATTCTAATATATGACTTCTCGAATAATCTTTCCAGCCGAAGCCAGATATGTTACAGCTATAAAGACCCTAACAAGATCAGTGGTATAAGATGTTGAAACTTCGAATCGGATCGGCGCATAAATCAAGCCAATCCATTACAATAGAACGAGGTTAAAATTTTCAACGAACGTTACCCTAGGTTTAACATTACAAAATCGTTGAGTTGATGTAGCGACATTTTCAAGGTACTGTGTTTGCCTTTTTGCCCTTATTGCTAAGTTCCGGGAACATCCCAGATAGTCACAAACTTTTTTGAAACAAATAAACTTTAGCGCTGAAGGAATTAAAAAAATGCTTTGGAAAAGGACAATGGGAAATTTCGTGAAACTATGTTGAAAGGTTTTCGGTTTAAAAGGGATATTTCTCAACCAAGTTGCATTAAAAACGGAAATGTTTTGCTTAAAAATTGTACAGATATAACTCAAATATGTTTTAGAAACAAATGTAAACGTAATTTTCATCAGAAATAAGCTCATACACGTTGTAAATTGCTGAATTTCGTGGACATTTTCAATTAATCAAATATTGAAGACATAGGATTAGGTGTTAGAATTAAAATGACATACTTTTTAAACCTTAACAAGGACTTAATTTAAATATATCAACAAAGTTGAAATAGTAAATTGGCCACCGTTACGATTATAAAAGCTGACGTTTCGAGCGTTAGCCCTTCGTCGGAGCGAATAGGGGAATTGTGGGTTGTGTGTGGTTTTGAAGGCAGAAAAAGGAGCTACGTGATTGGTGGGAACATGGCAACGAGAAAAGTTATTCGTGTTTTTCTCGTTGCCACGTTCCCACCAATCACGTAGCTCCTTTTTCTGCTTGTAAAAGCACACACAACGCACAATTCCCCTATTCGCTCCGACGAAGGGCTGAAATTTAAGTTAGAAATTTAAGACTTTGACAAACTTTTGAATGATCTACTTACTACTGTTAGACAAAAGTTTGAATGACTTACTAACGACCGCTAGACTTTGAAAAACGTTTGAGTGACTCAGTTACTTACTACTGTTAGACTTCGACAAACTTTTGAATGACTCAGTTACTACTACTCTTAGACTTCGACAAACTTTTGAATGACCTACTTACTACAGTTAGACTTTGACAAAAGTTTGAATGACTTACTAACGACTGCCAGACTTTCACAAACGTTTGAATGATTTACCTACTACTACTGATAGACTTCGACAAACGTTTGAATGACTCAGTTTCTACTACTGTTAGACTTTGACAAACTTTTGAATGATCTACTTACTACTGTTAGACAAAAGTTTGAATGACTTACTAACGACCGCTAGACTTTGACAAACGTTTGATTGACTCAGTTACTTACTACCGTTTACCCTGGTCCCAGAGGTTCTCTTCTCTCTACCGGAGTACGAGAATTCGGCGCAAAGCGCCGACCAACGAGCTGTAAAGCAGCGAGCGGAGAGAACCTCTGGTCAGGACCGTTGAGAATCTCACTTTCATGCCACCAAGCTTCGGGTGACAGCCAGCAATCACGCCCCTTTCCGATAACCAATCAGAGTAAAGTATTAAAATACCTCTGGGGGTAGGTGTAGTGTTTTTACTTGTATCTGGAGTGGGCGTGGGGAATATATTTTGTTTCGTGGCCGTATTTACAATGTCTGTCAAAATGTTTGCTACACGTGCCAAATGACAAGTTCGCATGTAGTACGAACTTCAACAAAAACCCCGATTAAAATCTACTTCCCTCGGACGAACGATTATTGCCGATTTTGCAACGAAAACGTCAAGGTAAATGGCTATTCTCAATTGAATATTTTCACCGAGAAGAATCGAGATTTTCTGCGCCGCTTTAGGCTTGTTGTGAACGCCAAAGTTGAAAACAATTCCAAGGTCTCACAAATGCTCTGTAATAAGTGCTACAGGCCTGTCCTAAAGCATGAAAAGGCACTTAGTCAATCCGAAGAATTACAAGAGTTCAGGAACAAATACAAAGTAGTAAACATAGATGTCGGAGAATTGACGCGACGCAAGAGATGTGCGAAAGATTCTCCTTGTAAATCACCGAGAACCGCAAGAACACCGAGTTCACCAGCGACGAAAACATTTGAACGAGTTCGCAACCCCAAAAGTAAGGAATGTATGTTGTCCTCGGAATGCAATAATTAGCGCAGAAATTGAAAATTCGATCGAATCGCTTGCTTTCGTTTTTCTCAGTATCGATGGATCTTTGGTGCTGCACAGTGCACTCGATTCTTTGTTGATCTCCACATAGATCTTGACGATTATCTTAGTCTTGAGTTCGGGATGCTTCCAGACAGAATTTATCACTCCATTGTATTCTTGTAAACAAATTTGTCTTACAATGCTGGAACCATTTTTTGCGCTAACTATTTTCTTAACTAGACCAGACGGATAGTAAATGCGTACCTAAGAAGAGAAGCAAAGAAAATCAATAATATTCTCACATACTTCTAGCAACATACAATAACTGCAAACTTCTCAGCTCCGTAGGTGATGCATTCCGAGGTTGCCCTACGAATACAGCTTCTTCGTCCCTTTCAGCACTATCATTAGCCGTGGAAATAATCTTTCTTTTACTTTTGGAGTTGCGAACTCGTTCAAATGTTTTCGTCGCTGGTGAACTCGGTGTTCTTGCGGTTCTCGGTGATTTACAAGGAGAATCTTTCGCACATCTCTTGCGTCGCGTCAATTCTCCGACATCTATGTTTACTACTTTGTATTTGTTCCTGAACTCTTGTAATTCTTCGGATTGACTAAGTGCCTTTTCATGCTTTAGGACAGGCCTGTAGCACTTATTACAGAGCATTTGTGAGACCTTGGAATTGTTTTCAACTTTGGCGTTCACAACAAGCCTAAAGCGGCGCAGAAAATCTCGATTCTTCTCGGTGAAAATATTCAATTGAGAATAGCCATTTACCTTGACGTTTTCGTTGCAAAATCGGCAATAATGGTTTGTCCGAGGGAAGTAGATTTTAATCGGGGTTTTTGTTGGAGTTCGTACTACATGCGAACTTGTCATTTGGCACGCGTAGCAAATATTTTGACAGATATTGTAAATACGGCCACGAAACAAAATATATTCCCCACGCCCACTCCAGATACAAGTAAAAACACTACACCTACCCCCAGAGGTATTTTAATACTTTACTCTGATTGGTTATCGGAAAGGGGCGTGATTGCTGGCTGTCACCCGAAGCTTGGTGGCATGAAAGTGAGATTCTCAACGGTCCTGACCAGAGGTTCTCTCCGCTCGCTGCTTTACAGCTCGTTGAAGCGCCGAATTCTCGTACTCCGGTAGAGAGAAGAGAACCTCTGGGACCAGGGTAACTACCGTTAGACTTCGACAAACTTTTGAATGACTGTTACTACTACTCTTAGACTTCGACAAACGTTTGAATGACTCACTTACTACTACTGTTAGACTTTGACAAACTTTTGAATGATCTACTTACTACTGTTAGACAAAAGTTGGAATGACTTACTAACGGCCGCTAGACTTTGACAAACCTTTGAATGACTCAGTTACCTACTACTGTTAGACTTCGACAAGCGTTTGAATGACTCAGTTACTTACTACTGTTAGACTTCGACAAACTTTTGAATGACTCAGTTACTACTACTGTTAGACTTCGACAAACTTTTGAATGACTCAGTTACTACTGTTAGACAAAAGTTTGAGTGACTTACTAACGACTGCTAGACTTTGACAAACGTTTGAATGACTCAGTTACTACTACTGTTAGACTTTGACAAACGTTCGAATGACTCAGTTATTAGAGAGCTTAAGCACCAGACGTTCTTGAGGTCACGAACGCCTACCGGAAGTCATTAGAGGACCTATGTACATACTGCGCATGTCATGACGTTTGCGTGGTCACGTCGCAGACGCCAGAATGCCACTTCTCAGGTTGAAGGTAGGACGCCACAAAAATATGCTGTTAGTTTGTTTATTGGAGATAAATTATTGTCTCAAAACCATAAAAAGCTCTTCTGCTTTTCATTAAGTGATTAAAAAACGTTTTTGTAGCGCGTAAAGTGGTTTTTGCTTAATCGATAGATTAAAAGGGATTCGACAATGGCAGACAATCTTCTCGCCAAGTCTGGGTGAGTTAGGTCATTTGATTTCATGTCCATTTGAATCATCACATGCAAAACTAAGATTTTTTTAAACCGGGTTTAAGCTTATCACAAATTACTTTGAGCGATGATTTAGAATTAAGACACTTAAGCGACATTTAGATACAATAACAAAGTGCAAAATGAGATAGATGATTGTCTTTCTGCATCGGTTGTATTTTGTAACTGCACATTGTATATCGTATGCATGCCTGCTAGGTTTTGAGCAACCGACTACAAACATAAGAATAACAAATCTCGCTGTGGTTAACGAATTTGGAAAAAGAGAAATGGTCTTCTAGGCATCCAGATCATGCACTGAAAACTTTAAGCTCGCTCGTTTGTTCGCACTGTTTACACAACTATGAAGTGGTAAATTTCAAGTCGCCTAATAAATATGAAAGACGAATTATTCATTCTGTTAAGAGAGTGGGGTAAAGAAACTTATTCCCTGGCTCATTAAGGTCATATCTCTAGCATCTTTTAGCAAAGACATGTTAACACGGGTAGAAGTCCGTGTCTGAAAAACGTCAACTGCTTAACCTTCCTATTTCGCGCCAAGAACGAAGGCCTCGATCCAGTCTTACGCGGCTTCTCTGCCGTTCGTGTTGTCAAGAACGTCTGGTGCTTAAGCTCTCTAATTACTATTGTTAGACTTCGACAAACGTTTGAATGACTCAGTTACTACTACTGTTAGACTTTGACAAACTTTTGAATGACCTACTTACTACTATTAGACAAAAGTTTGAATGACTTACTAACGACCGCTAGACTTTGACAAACGTTTGAGTGACTCAGTTACTTACTATTGTTAGACTTCGACAAACGTTTGAATGACTCAGTTACTACTGTTAGACTTCGACAAACTTTTGAATGACTCAGTTACTTACTACTGTTAGACTTCGACAAACTTTTGAATGACCTACTTACTACAGTTAGACTTTGACAAAAGTTTGAATGATTTAATAACGACTACTAGACTTTCACAAACGTTTGAATGATTTACCTACTACTACTGTTAGACTTCGACAAACCTTTGAACGACTCAGTTACTACTACTGTTAGACTTTGACAAACGTTTGAATGACTCAGTTACTTACTACTGTTAGACTTCGACAAACCTTTGAACGACTCACTTACTACTACTGTTAGACTTCGACAAACGTTTGAATGACTTACTAACGACTGCTAGACTTTGACAAACGTTTGAATGACTCAGTCACTAGTACTTTTAGACTTCGACAAACCTTTGAATGACTCACTACTACTGTTAGACTTTGACAAAAGTTTGAATGACTTACCAACGACTGCTAGACTTTGACAAACGTTTGAATGACTCAGTCACTACTACTGTTATACTTTGACTAACTTTTGAATGACTCAGTTACTACTATTCTTAGACTTTGACAAACTTTTGAATGACTCAGTTACTACTAATGTTAGACTTTGACAAAAGTTTGAACTACTTACTAACGACTGCTAGACTTTGAATGAGTCAGTTACTACTGACTACTGTTTGACTTTGACCAAACGTTTGAATGACTTACTTCTACTGCCGCTAGACTTTGACAGTTTTTTTTAAGGATGAAGTTACATTCAGTACTTCCACTGCTGTTAGACATTGACAGATTTTTTACTACTACTACTGCTGCTAGACTTTGAACAACTTTTTTATTACAACTACTACTTTACTTTGACAGACTCTAGAGTAAATGTTTCAATTGCACTACATCTGCTAGACTTAGACAGCTTTTTTTAAAGAGACATTTCATTTGTACTGCTAAAATTTGTGCTACTCCTAACAGATTTAAAAAGAACTCTTGACTTGCGCTATGATTAGAACTAGACTGATCTTTGAAGTATTTTCAAATCGAATTTTTACGTCAAGTCTTTCACAGATTCAACAAAATGTTTTCGCTTGCAGTTGTTCTACTGTTTGCAAGACTTTCACATGTTAGTTTTGAATGACTTTAATTTTCACTTGCACTTCTACTGAAAGAGTGAGATATTTTTGAACGACTTTTCACTTGCACGTTTAGAACAAACTTTTAAACTACTAAAATAAGCAGATTTTCCGGGACATTTTGCTTTCTCTCCCAGAATCACGGAGAAATTCATGAAACTTACTCAGTCTGACATCGACATGAATAGAATCTCAAAATCTAATATCTCTGCTAAAATACAACGTACAAAACATTTCTTACTTGACAATTCCTACCATTGACTTAAAAAACACGGACTTGAAAACTTTCTCTCGTTTCTTTCTTCAACAGAGAAATTCAAACAACCTGCAAAAAAGAAAGCAAGAATGTAAGGTGAACACAATAGAACTATAAGTCTCAGGAGGACGAGAGTTACTAGCACCAATCGCAGTTGTTTCAATGAACAATGAGAGTCAACCTACTTCTAGTGTATTTTTGCCGCGCTTTCTTACCAAAAGCCTCTGTGGTCTAGCGGTAGTGCACATTTGATAACTCAAATTAAACGACGGCCGTATCCCGCCGTCGTTTAATTTAAGTTGTTAAAGCAACCACAAGGGGCCCAAGACCCCGTTCGTCGGTTTTCTTTTTCCTTTTAATCTTTAAAGGAGCAGAAATTAATTTAATTTTGAGAGCTCCTAGAATTTTTATTTCGATTTTGTTTTTCAGAAGAAAATTCTTGAAGCTGTCAAAACTATTTTTCCTCCTTTTTAAGGCTAAAGCTCCTTGGAATTCCAAGATCACAGCTTACGTTTAAACGACGATGGGAGGATACGGTCGCCAAACGTGCTAAGCACAAGAACTACCACAAGAACACAATGGCGAATAAAAAGCAAAGGCTAACATAATAAAAGAAGATTGTCTCTGGGAAAAAATTTTTGAAATGTAAAAATAACCATCGTTAATCATTCGACATGCAGATAATTTTCCCTTTAAAAAGCATTCAAAACTTTTTCTAGGAGACGGTTCGTTTGTTTCAAATTTCTGCGTTGATGGACACTTTTTTGACTTGTCTGCTGTAAGAGTTACATTTTATTCTTAAGAAATTAGATACGGTCCATAAGACAATCTCAAATTTATTTTATAAGTAATTATTATTTGCTTGAAATTAAACAGTTCTAATAACTTCTAGATGTTAGTTTGAGAAGTGTTAAGAAGTATTTATATTTTATTTTAATTTCATATTTTTATGTTAAATTTTTCAAGATGAATTTTTTAACTCCGTTCAAGATTTTGCAATTTTAAAAATCCTTATTCATAGTTAAACATTTCGGTCTCTTTCGAAAAAATGATTAAGTTAAGAAAGGTCACTATTTTCAATCTGCACAATTTAAAACAAAAATTTCCTCTCTCTTTGTCACGGGTAGACAGATAGCGATAGACGGCTAGAGCACCCAAGGAACATATCTTATTCTCTCTTTAAGACTTCGAAACTCAACAAGTGTGCAACGATGTTACATAACGTACAGAAAATAAATCATTGAAAAGGAAACTTTTTCAGTTCCTGGAAAACCAAAAAATCCGTCGTAACTGCACTTTTAGATTTTTCCTTGTGTTTCCTTTTGCTTGAACACTTCCGTGATGATGGAAACGAACCGTTAAAATATCTGTTATCATGGATTTCGGTTCGATCTGTCTCATTCATTGCAAAAACATTCTCATGGTTTTATTACAGTGAATTGCTTGAGTTGGAAAAGATTTCAGTTCTTTACAATATTTTCTAAAGTTGTTTACGTATTACTTTTTTCATCAATGAATTATCCCTTTGAAAAAAAAATTAGCCTCTTTTTTGTTTCAAGGTTCCATTATCCAGTTGTCACGATCTCTTTCTATTAGTTAGACAGAACGTATGTTTGCCAAATGAGTTCCTGTATTTGTTGATTTAAACTTCAATTTCACCCATGGAAGCACTAATTTTCTTTTATAGAGTAAACCACAACTTTTCCTATGAAGCTAGGAATTTTTCCATTATCCAAGCGTCATTTAGTTTCTTTTGAAATGCTACAAAAGGGGTCGAAACGTCAATATCATTTTGTGTGTGTGCTGATTTGAAGCCCTAGAGCGAAAAGAATAGTATTGTAATTTGTTTGATAACAACTCTTTGACAAACCTCAAGACGCTTTCCCTTGGTGCACACAACTCTTACTAAAAGCTGAAGGCTGCTCAGTCCAAACGAGACTCCTTAGTCCCCAATTATCTTATTTCTTGATGCATGCTCAAATGAAGACATGCAGGCAGTGCTTGAAGCCCTATCAGAAACGCATACCTCACTGATGTAAGGAAAATATTTTCAATTCCGATAACAGGTTTTTTGTACTTCCTGAAAAATGAAATTCACGTCGTTCGTAGATAGATCTTGTTGACCTCAAGACATCCAAACTTTCCTTGAAAACTAGATGACACATCTTTTTCAGCGGTCTTGTTCATAAAAATTCGTTGATGGTGGATTCAGTGCTTAAAACAGAGGATGCCCTGGAGCATATTAACTATGCTTGGAGTGAGAGCTCATCCTTAAAAAAAGTGAATGATATCAAATGATATCGTTTGTTTGAAAGTATTTTTTGCATTATCATTATTAAAGAAAGTCTCCAGGTCAAGAAATTCATTTTTAAACAAATTAGACATGGCATGGACTCCGGGGGAGGGGGGGGTACTTGATATATTCCTGGGTGGGGAGGTGCGGCGCGGCCCCTCATACCCTGACCCTGTTTAAGACAAATATCGCTGATTTTCCTACCCTATTTAAGACAGAATTCCGATTTTTGATACCCTGTTTAAGACATTTAATGTGCCTGGTATCAATGCCAAAATTAACGGAATTCAATATTAATTAAAATTAGAGCTTGTAAAAATTTTGCTGTTTATCTTCCAAAAAAAGGTATCCTGTTTAAGACAAAAAATTGATAAATCGATACCCCGATTAAGATGTTCGGGCCCGGACCCGCAGTGGGAGGATCTCACGCCCCCCCCAGTGAGACTGGACTTATGACGGGACCACCCTACTGAGGACATTTTGCTCTGTTACTATTATGGTATATAAAAATACGTGTGGTTTTCGCTTGAAATTATTTTAGTAGTCTGAACAAGTTATTTTAGTAGTCTGAACAGAACATAAGACAAAAAATGATAAATTCGATACCCTGTTTAAGACAAAAATCTCGAAAAACATACGCTGGCTGGCCGCACGTCCCCATTAAGCCCTTATAAGGGAGTATCCCCCCGGGCATGGACTGGGAGGGAGCTTGGACTTTGCGGCTTAGTTTTAAATATGACATCTGTTGTTTGTGTCAATAAAAAGCACAAGGACAAAAAGAAACGTTTTATAGAACGAAGTCAATTTGAAGGCCAAGAAAAAATAAAAGAGGTATCCCTTACACTAAACAAGTTACTGTCTTAGTTTACATCAGGAGGTCACGATCTCTCTCGTCAAATTTTTTGTTGGTCTACTTTTATGTAACAGACTGGTAAAGGTAAAGTTTGGTAAAATATTGGCTTTTTCTGAATGTATGGTGTTGAATAAAATTAACTTTTGAAGGACCTTAATAGACAGCTTAGAATTTTCTTGTTATTTCAACTAGAAGTTGTTATGGCTTTTGTTTATTGATTTCGTTTACATGTATTAACAAATCTTGAAAGAAATTAAAAAAATTTTAGACTCTATCTCGCTCTTTTTAGTGCTATTATATGACTTTCCCCAATGCCTTTCGTTCGTTTGATGATGGATACCCAGTTATTTGAATCACAAGCTACTTGAGGATGAACATTTTTATGCAATATCTGTTTTTCGGGTCTGAAACAATAACGTACATTGATTTGATTATTTATCTCTTGCATCATGTGCTTCACATCAAAAGACTTTGCTATGATTTTGTCGCAACAGTTTCGAGTTACAACTGGTTAAACATTTAAGATTTCAGTAAAATGACAGGTACAATCCAGGTTTAAAAAGCTGTTTTGGGGTTAGAGGTTGTCTTTCTTGATAAAAATCCTCTTTCACTCAGGAAAGGTTTTTCTCTTGCAAAAAAGCCCGCGGCTCTGATTAGCAATAAGGCAATTTCATTAAGCTGTATTAAAAAATTCGTTTTACAAGGCATCTTGAATGCGAAAGATGTTAACCGTGATTTTGCTGCACAAGCTGAAACATCAAATCGATGGTTTTTATGGTAAAACGAATAAACCGAAAACAAACACATCGTTACCTCTCTGTTAAGAATTCCTTTCGACAATCTAGAAACCGTATCCCTATGAACATCACATGACATTCACAGAAGAACTTCTTTTCAAATTGTAGACGTTTAAGGAAATAGTTCCCAACACTAGAGTTGTTCTATCTAATTGTTGTGGCTTGCTTGAGGTTAATACTTAAGGTCTTTTCTAAACTGGAAACTGGAAAGCAGAAAAAGAAATAAGTCTTGTTTCCAAACAAATCCTGAAAAGTAGGGATAGCGATTGCATTCCTTCGCTTTATTTAGTCCACTCATATGTCTTGCAAGGTTTTCCACCTTTTTCTTTTATGACGAACACATTGCTTGAAACACTAAGCGCTAACACAGCTGTCTTAAAATGAAAATTTGTATTCTTATCAAATTAAAGATGCGAAATTTCTCTCTTTATAGCTTAAATGCATTGCTCCATTTTCTCGACACAGTCTGTTTCTTTGCAATATTACCGTATACAATTGTATCTTTTGTTTTTAAAGATTTTGATTTCATTCAGTTTTCAGCAACAGTATGGGGTGATAGTTATTCTCCTTTACTTTCATCATTTTTTTCTATCCAACTTTAAAAAGGCTGTTTCTAAGATGAAAACCTGTTTTTCTTCGTCAAAATCAAGTCCTCTCTCATTTAGCAAAGTTCTTTCCTTAAACAAATTCTTCCTAAAAATATCCTTTAAACCCTTTACTAACAAATTCTTTTTCAAATCGTTACACTTAGGAACTTGAATGTGAGAAGAACGCATATCCTTAATTCTGCTGTACAATGATAAAATATCTTCTGCTGGTTTTTGCTCGAAAACGGCTAAAGTACCAAAAGAAACTGATATTGCAATCTCTCAAGTGAGACCTCATTTTAAAACGCTGATAATTATATCCTTGAATTAATATGACATTCAATGAAAACAATCTTTTATTCTATCTGTAGAACTTTAAAGCTAAAGTTACTCATTCTAATTGTTCCGTTCCGTTTTGACGTAGAACTATTTGAGAGGTACGTGTGGAAATGTTCCAGGCCCTCCCGCGGCCCGCAGAAGGCAGCAGTGGGAAGAATCAACCCCAGACGGATGCCAAAGAGAGAAATTCATGGAAAATATTTGTTATTTCCACAGTAGCTTTTTCTAACTTAAGAAAATAAGGAGACTAATCGAGGTTTGTTCGCAACGCTTTCACCGGATTAAAAATCATTTGATGACATTCAGTGTTTGAAACAATGAGAGTGAGGTTCCGTCGCTTGGAAATTAAATAATGTTCAAATGACGTCCTCGACGTGTAAACTTTGTATCGATATTCTCACCATAAAATTTTGTTTCTGATTTTGAAGAAAGAGACCGACTTGCAGTTTTTATATTTCAAGATAAGAATTTCAGTCTTCATCACCAAAATGTCGCACATTAAGTTACCTCCTCTCTGCTCAATAAAAAAAAAAGCAAAAAAACAAAAAACAATTTTCAACCTGGAACTGATGTATTTCTCTCTAAGGAAAACCAATCAAACATTTCCTTTTTAAAAGTTATCATTGGCAACGTGGATGTAGAAGACTGATCTTTATGTTGCTGTCCAAAGATCAGCAACATAAAGATTACCAAAGATCAATAAAGATCATAAAGATTACCAAAGATCAATATTTTAAAATCTTTTGCCGATCAACAGCTTCAGCGAGGGAAAAAAACAAGTGGTTATTATACTATAATAAGACCTCCTTCCAAATAGCACACGACGATACTTTTAGGAGATAGTTCACAGTCTGGCTCGTACAAAAATAACTCCCTAACTGTTCCTCTTTGTTTTACTGTAGTATGTTCATAGAGGTAATTCATTCCCACGTACTGTTTTTTCTAAGAGGAGGGTTGAAAAACTGCAATTCTTCAGTTATGCTTTACCAAGAGAATTAACTGAGGTGTATATCTTTGTAACAATATTTTCGTAGTGAAAACGTCAATTGATTGGTTCCTCCAAAAATTCCTTGAAAACATCAGAGATACAAATTCTTGTACTGTCTTCAAAAGTGACTCACATTATTTGTTCTGAGGCATTTAGCTGCCTAAAAATTTTTGTTTGATGATGAATACATTTAATGATGGCGAAGATACGTTGGAGGGAAATTTCATCCTAAAAAAAAATTACTTATGTTCAATTCAAATTGAAAAAAAAAACAAAAAAACTAATCACTCTCTTGGTAGTTCCCCTTATCTGTTTAGAGCTATTAAAGACTGTTAAATATTCATGTTTGGTGTATGATTTCTCGCCTAAAAATGCTGCATTTGAACAGAAAACTGTATTAACCTGGTCGATCAGACAACATGATATGCAATACGCTTTGTGGTAGTTTAAAACGTGGAGTGTCCGAGTCGGATTAATCTTCAGGTGTCAAGTTATTGTTTGACTAATTAAAAATATTTACGAAATTTAGTAATTTATCTGTTGCGTGAACTTTTTTCATTTGAAGGTAACTTTTTGACTGGATTTAACTGTTCATTTTGTTTACCAAACTTTTCTTTCTCTACTGGAAAACTGATAGGTAATTTTTTAGCTGAAAAATGTTTTTCTTTAATTTTTTTAGCGCTGACAAATATTCCTTGAAAGTTTTCCCACATCGAAAAATATAACTTACAAAAGTTCTGACTTTCCACCTTCTTACTTTTGTAAGAATCTGGAATAATCCTTAAGTTTGGGAAAAGAAAAAAAAAGCCAAAAAAAGAACGTTGACATCATCAGAATAATTTGAAGAGTCAAAATGATTAACAACTATTCGCTGAAGGCGAAATGAATGATTGTTTTGGTAATATTGCTTGGGTTCTCTCAAATTCCGTTGTAAGTTCTTTTTGTTTTTGAAGGCATTCTCTAAATAAGGAATACTTTGCTCATGTTTTGTTACAAATGCTTTGATTGCTCGTATTGAGATAAATAGCTAGTTTCTACTAGAATTTAACAGCAAAAACTTCTTTCCTACTTTTGAAAAGTGTTAGGCTAAATTTAGTTGCACCTTTTTCTTTCTAATTTCTGAATTGAAATTGAAGTTATCTCCTAATTCCTCGGTACAATCAACAAAACGTGAAACAGTCATTTTGAAATAAAGTACCCCTGCTAGAGGTGATCATTGCGAGATATGACGCAATCCTCGGCCAATCAGAACGTCAGCATCTCAATAGCCACCTGAGCAACTATAATAATGAGTATTTTAGCGGCGTCTTTAAATTCTTATCGCAATGGATTGCTTTGAATTACTCTCGCATTACATGCATTATCTGCTGTATATACTCAGTAATTTATTTGAAAATGACGTTTTAACTGGTGTTAACTGTTTGTTTGAGCTTACCCTTTTCTTCTCTATTGGAAAGTGTGATGGGTGCTTTTTTTTTAATTATAGAAACGTTTTTCTTCAAATTCATCCTTTTCTTTTTATCTATTATTATTTCCTTGGAAATTTGTCCAACATCGAAAAACGTAACTTTCAACAGTTTTGATTTTTTTTAACCTTAGCGTTTTTGCAGCAATCAGGGAAATTCCTCGAGTTTGACAGGAACAAAAACAAGACGAGAGAAAAGTTGCGCAATCATCAGATGAGTGAGAACTTTAGCGACGTTCTAATTCCCATTGTAAGGGATTGCTTCAAATTATTAACAAAACAATGATTCAAACAACCTACATTTAGCCGACCTCTCCATCCTTTTTCTGTTCGTTTTCCATTCCATTCATCCAATCCTCCTCGATTCGGTATATTTTCTTCATAATGGGTTGACTAGCACGTATGGTTCGTCAGTTCCCTTCTAGTCTTCCCCACTGCCTTGTTATGTAACCTAATTTGTTATTATTGTGTGTTCTTTTGTTTTATTTTCCCATGTAATTGCAGTGAAATGGAATAAATTAAATTAAATATTCCCTGTTTTTATCCTCTTCTTTTGACCCTGTAAATCCAATGAAACAAATTGACTAATGACATAGAACGCACACGGTTGATTTTCTCTCCTTCAAATGAGATATAGAACATTCTTTTAACTAGTACCACTGGTGGCATTAAAATCTCACAAAAATCACTAACAACAACACAAGCCAGAAAGTCACGGTGTTTTGGAGGCACCGTATAACTCTTTTGGCGACGCTCAAAACAGAATGGTAAATCAACAACTGAAGATAGCCGTTCTTGAGTAATTTTGTGTTCGAAAAGTCTCGAGTTTTCCTTTTCCCTACTTTTGCTTCCTTTTTCAGATTTCTATGAACATTTCAATTTTCTCTCGCTCATTTTCCGAAACAGCTGTGGTTTGTTATGTTTTCCTTGAAAAATTTGCACGGGAAATGGGCGCGCGGGTGCCGAAAATTGATCTTAATACGCATGCTCGACGTTTGACCGCTGTGTTTTAGAAGCCTAATTTTATCCGATGTTAGTTCGATGTCAATTTACAGGATTAATTGTCAAGCAATTCGACGGTATTGAGCAGCTTCCCTTGAGTGTTGCTCATGGTGTCGTTTGAAAAAGTAGAAATCGATAAGAACAGCAATTTACAAATAGTTTGATTTTAAGGCTTTGTTTGCTTGCATCAATCTGGAGTATCTCCTGGAGTTCAGCAATTAACAACAGATACAAGAAAAGAAAACATCTTTAAAAAATGACATAACATAAACGGAATGATTTGCAATAGTCCAATCAATGGCACCATTCGTTGCAATTGAGTATTTTTAAAAGAAATTTATTTTCCCCAAATGAAAAAGCTTATGTGTCCTATCTTTTGTAAATTGTTAATTTGCGACTAAGATCCTTAAGTCAATAAGGAAAGACGGGGAGTACTGAAGGGGTCAAACTAAAGGGGAACGGGTCATAGCATCTGAAATTGATTGAGCAATGATCATAGGGACTTTCATAATAATAGACTGTTCTTTGTGCAAGAGTCGCGTGTTTTGATGGCAATTTGCTAAGTCTCCGGTTATACAAGACGGCATAAGGTGTGGCGTGTTTATCGAGTTCGTCCTATTTGTCTCCAGACCTGACACACTGAGCAATTTGACCCTCCTCCTCCTTTCGTCCTCCTCGTCTTTAAATTTATTCGTTGTCGTGGATTAACACAGGTTTACTGAACTAACCTTTGGCTGAGTTCTCCAGCATCTCTATGATAGATCCCTGTTCCACGTTCACTATCCTCGTTTCCAATCCGAAACTTCACTCCCTTCTCTAGACACTGCAAATCCAATTATAAAGCGATTTTAAAATAACATATGGAACGCTATTAAAGGACAAGGAGCATCAAGATAAGCTTCTAGATAGTCTAAGAAAGGGCTGATACGTGTGCAACAACAAACAAGAACGCAAAGAAGAGGATCCAATCATGAAGTTAAGTTGACCAGAAAATTTAGAATAGTCCAAAAACTTTAGGCAACTTAACTTAATTTCCTATTTCAAGGATTGCTTTAAACTATTAGCAAAACAGTAAATCGTTTAATTGACTTACATCACTCAGATTTTGTTGGAAAGATTTCCATAACCCCATACATTAATTATGCGTTCCATTTCATAAAGACTAAATATATAGATTTCTTTGCAATACTATGTATAACTAATGTATGGGATTATATGGAAATCTTGCCATTTTTGTTTTATTCTTTATTGTAACCTTGCAATCCTCCTTGTCCATCGCAGTTTTTATTTCTTCCATTGGACACTGAAAGTAAAATAAACAAATCGATTAATTACTCAGTTAAAGCAAAACTTCAACTTCTTAAAATAAGCCCTCCAATTTGTTGTCAATAGTCGGTCTCGTTGGAGTCTCAGTAGCCGAAACTTTTAGTGATGTTTAGGCTGTACTAATCTGTTATTATAGGTCGGTGATCTACAAAGTTCGATCTATAGTGTTATTTGTGGTTACTCTCAAAATATCCCAATGGACTTGTAACAATCGATTGATAAACAGCCACACATTTAACTCTATGCAGACTTCCGCTCAGATTGATTATCGAAACGAAAGAAAAATCAGTTTCGTAAACCAGCCTTACAAGCTACAGATAGCTATTCAGTCATCACAAACTGAAAAACAGACCTCATTGGATGCCACTCTCTTCTTTTTCCTCCCTTGCATCTCTTGATTTCTACATTTTCGTTTTCATGCTATGCTTGACGCTGCCATAGGAGAAAAAAACATTCATACCTTTCTTTAAATAAGTACTCGTAATAAATAATAACGTCTTTTTTTCAGACTCGAAAAGAAAAACATAACCGGTAGTTTTTTATCAGATAAACCCTTGGCAATAACTTTAAGGCCGTACCATTTTAAAGAAGTATTAATTTTTTTTTTACACCTTTTCAAGATCAGTATTTTCTAAAAAGATATCGAGGTTAAGGGAATATTTGATTGACTTATCCGTCGCCACAGTAGGTAGGTGAGATGGATTTTCATGCGCGATAACCCTTACGTATTTCTTCGACACCAGTGTTTTACCATCAACAGAAACAAAGTGATTAATTCATCAAACCAAAACTGCTGTAGACCAAGAGATTTTAAAAATCAATTTTTGTGGTGTTTAAGAAACCAGTTAGTTTTTAATTGCAGCCCCGCCGTTAAATCCAAATTTGAGCCCCTAACTCCTACGAGTGATCAAGACAGAATTTCTCCTTACAATATTGATCCAATATCAAGCAGACAAGTGATAAGAATAAAGACAAATATCAACAAGGGGATTTATTGATTGATCCAATACCAAGTTCTCCAAACTGACACCTTAAGAATTGTTTAAAAGTGAGTAAGGAGAACTGCTTATAAGAGAGTGAAAGGGTAGAAGTGTTTAAAGCAGATCAGACGTACAAGCGCCTAATTCGCTATCAAAAATTGAATTACTAACCTTAGAAAAAGTTGTCCAACTTCTATTTCCTTTCTAGAATTTCTTATATCAAGATGTTCTCATTTCATGCTTGACGCTGTGCTGAAGGGAGAGCCAAAACACAAGATACACTTCAAATCAATTTCGAATAGGACTGTACCCTTCTTTTACTGAGTGAGTACAGGTACTGAGTACTGTGAATGATAAAGCTCGATGTCTAGATCGAAAGAACTCGATCAAGAGATCATAAACGCAACCATTCTAAAACTGTGAAGTAACGTTATACTCGAAATCGCCTAAAAAGTGATTCGAAATAAAAGCCAATCCACGCACACGAACCTAATTATAACTTTCACAGCTGCTACTAGAGCACATTCCGATATCTTTGGTATGAAGATACAGGAGCCCCGTCCCTTGAGTATTCTGATAGATTTCTCTGACAGTTCACTGATACCTATTTAGACTATTTATATTCCCGAGTGGAAGGAAAAATTGTCGGGTTGAATTTTTTGCACCTTTGTACACAACACAACGACACAGCCGAGGTTTAATCCACAGCGTGAGGGAAGCAATGAGCGCGTTTAGAGCAATTCTAATATTGACAGTCTGTGAGCATAAGAAATTATATGTAAAGAAAAAACGAGGATAGAGATTAAAAAAAGCGATAAATAAACTACACAAGCTATCAATAACCTAGCCTCAAAGTAAAAATTTCTCAAAACTGAATCACGTGGCGCAATAAGAACTGTCATGGCGGCTACAGTTGTAAGTTGCGTAAGTCTTATTCTGAACCGTGTATGGTACGCTTTCCTTTTTGTATCCTACCCTGTAATTTAAACTGATTTTCTAGGGCAACGGCGAGTCACTGTACTTCTATTAAATATGTATTTACGCTTAGGTTATGTACCTCAGGAAAGTTTGAGACAAAGTGACAGTCATCAATCCTTGACGTCGAATTTGAGCCACCTTACTCAGCAACTTCGAACGAAGAAAAAAACACACGCTGGAATTGACAGAACGGACCATATCTAAGGTTATAATTCTGAAAGTGATGCGTTTTGTGGCCCAGAGAAGCTGCAAAAGAAGCTAACATTTCTGGAACTCTTTACGCTCTATGCACGTGGCAGACTGATAGAAAATATGAACAAAAACATGAACATCGCTGTGCGAAAACTATTTGTAATTCAAATGAATTTTGCCGACTTTGAAAGGCGAACTGAAAAGCATCAATTAGCTCTTCGGTAACCGTTGTTCAATTACGTAGCAAAATGGGAAGGCCAACTGATAGCTGACTTTGACTTGGTAAATTTCAAAGGGTGCAAATATCGTCGTAGAAATATTGCGTAAAACTCAGATGAGATAAAACTGAAAAGAGGTGAGGGCGCTCGCCTCCCACCACATTAGGTAAAAATGGCGCATGTATCAGTGTCGCTTGCACAAATAGTTTTTTGGTGTATCCACTCTGAACGAGGAAATTTCGTCATGAAAGTTCGTGCCGGTTAAATTTGCTACACTATTACTGCTCAACATTTCATGCTTATCACACTACCTAAAAAGTGTGTGTTTTGTGTTTTCGGTTTCCATGGAAATTAAATTTAGCTGTTTCCTCTATATTCCATCTCTGGATGTATACAACAAAACATTTTCTACTGATCTACCATCATTAGCAGGTTTAACTCAAATTCAGCGAGACCCAAGGATATTTTTCTCTAAATCTAGATCAAATGGTGCTATATATAATAACTCTTAGTGTTTTGTGAAAGGTATTTTTTGATACGGTTGTAACTGTGAAGTAATTCTAAATGTTGAGGTGCATCTTGAGGTGCCATAGAGGCTCTACGATGAGCTCTGTCATTTCGAGGTCTACATGTGACACGCATCTTGCACACAGCCACGATAAGTAACGTCGAAGGGGTCATATTAAGACGGAGACAAAACGAATGAAAATCTCTCTTAATCACTTAACTGGACTCAAAATTTATCATCTGCCTTATTTGAAAGGTTGTTGGGAGTTATCAGTCAACCTTAGAGATAGACAGTTATCTGCTTCAGTGTTTTATCTTTATGTAGTACCAAATCAAAAAAAAAAGAGAGCCGTAAATTTTGAGTGAGTAAGGCAATGTCCGCTTTTTTGCTAGAATATTCCTAGTAGTCCCACACTAAAAAAATGGTCCATCCAACAATTGATAATAAATCCATTTTCCAAGGTCGAAGATATTTTAGTAAAATGTTTCGTTCAATGAACCAGGCCGAGTTTACGAAACACTTCCGTCTCCAGGGTCTTTTGTTCTCAGAACGGTGGAAGTTACTCGTATCACGTCCCGTAGGCCATGGGTCTGAATGCGAGTTTTTTATTTGCGCGGAAAAACATGCGAAATTGGGCGGAGACACGCCGTCGATTTGGTGGTACTTTTCTTTAGCGTTTCATTCCTTAACTTTTTTAAAATCGTTTTGAGCATTTCGCCATTCGTTGAAGCAAAAGGTTCCGACTAAGGACAAAAGTAATCTGAACGAAATTCATCTGTCACGCGTGAAACAGTTCTGTAGTGAACAGATCATTTGAATCATTGAAGTCATTAAGTCTTCAACATAACCGTTTTGCATTTGGTAAACCTTTATTAAACTGAGAGACAGCACAAAATAATGAGGAATATTTTAACTCTCTTGGGTATGAGTCGAACTTGTAAACCAGCGCTAACAGGATTAATCAATATTGAATAGAGAATACCTCTACGTGATGCTTCCCGTGTTTGAAAATAGCCCAAATAAATATTTTTTATCGTTTTCTGGACAAACGAGGTTAAAAGATGCGAAATGAATTAAAATAATAATAAAAAAAACGTGATCAACATTGTCTTCACGGGCAATGATTTGGTACAGTATAAAAGAACTCCTTGGCACCTTCCTAAGTGCCTTCCTCGCTTCTTCTTAACAGGTAGAAACTTTTTCTCGCAATTTACCTATCAGTGTGTTTAGGACCTCACTGATTCCCGCGCATCGTCCACAAATTTTTGATAAGTTATTGTATACGGCCTCACAGAACATTAAGAATGGTTGTTGAGGTGTTTGTTTATTAAATTTTAGAAACTTCAAATGAAGTCTCATTTCGTGAAGAGACCGCAGCTTTGTAAGGAACATCGCACTAATTACAGTTTGGGGCAAATTTTCATCTATCTCCTAGCCGCTTTGAAACAAGTCTGTCTCTTTGAAGCTGTAAGTTACATTTTGACTTGAGAGCTCGAATTTAAAAGCTATCCAAAGTTATCCATTAAGATAGCCCAGCACACAAAACCATTTTTCCACGCGGATGCCTAACAAACCATTTCCAAGATTAGTACTTGATTGTTGCTAAGTTTACTGATCTTTTATTTGCAGTTCTTTTATTTCAGTAATGGATGAATTGGTCACAATGGCAAAGTTAATACCTTGATTGCAATAATTTCACCTTGAAGCTTTGTAAAAGAAAGGAAGCTTGATTAAGTGTCGGGAAGATGGATGTATGCAGAGTGTAATTAACGACGTTTGTTTGTTTGTAAAGATGAAATAAACAACTTTTAATATAAGAGAAAAATCGAGTTTCCAGATGGGATTTGAACCCACGACCCTCCGTGATCTAGTCGGATGCTCTAACCACTGAGCTACAGGAGACTCTCTGGTGGGCAAGGGTCAATTAGTGGGTATTGACTGGAACCGCATCACGCGGCTACACAGCCAAACAACAGCTAGCGCATAGAAGCTCACTAACAGCATCACGCTGTCACATCAAAGCATCACATGCATTAAAGCATCACATGCAGCCAACCAGCCCCCAAAGTGAGCATGTAAAGATGAAATAAACAACTTTTAATATAAGAGAAAAATCGAGTTTCCAGATGTTTGTTTGTTTACAATTTTAATAGGAGTTGAGTGGTACGGTATGGTCTTTGCTAACATGGAGTACAGGGTTTCTGCACCTTCCAGATTTACGGGATGTACACCAGCCGTTGCAGGCTCACGAAGAACCAGTCACATTTTTATCGCTCCGACAAAAGGAACGTTTACAACAAACGGTATTTATGCAGTCGAGGAACCGATCAAAAAAGCCCCAAAGCGACCGAAGCCTAAAGACTACGATATCATCTACAAAGCGTACCTAGAGATAAGGGAAGAGAACGCAACGTTAAGGCGAGAGGGTCAACAGTTAAGGGATGAACTTCTGCAAACGAAATCGAAACTTTTGGCAGTTTCCCAGGAAAACGAAGAACTGAAGGCCCAAATTTCTCAGCTTCTGTTCCCTGAAAACTGGGGACAGGTTATCCGCGGAAAGGACGAGGAATTGAAAAGATTGAAAGAATCAATTCGTAAAATGTCCTTCGACCGAGCTGAAGCAATCAACAACAAGTCTATGGTAGAACTGGCTGTCGATGAACTGAAATTAAAACTTCGCAACAAGGATAAAGAAGTAAGAGACGCAAAAGAGCTGGAGAAAATTCAGAGCAAAGCAAAAATTCTCAACGAGACAGAAAAATTGCGAAACGAGAGGAACACCGCCGTCGCCAATCTCACACGTCTGGAAGCTGTTGTTGACAAGCTTCGACAGGATGCAAGCCACAATAAACGAATAAGCGAAGAAAGAAAAATGGTAATCCAAGAAATACACATGAGACTTACAAGCAAGGAAAAACATGTTGACGATTTACGAAAACAGCTTGCTTTGTCACGTCTTTTTAGCAAGTAGGACTCATTAGTCCCTGGGGACACCGCATGTAATTATCATTAGGTTCGTTTTCCGAATTTTGCGGAGAGTAATTTGTGTTGTTCATACGAGAGTACGATAGATCCGAATGTAATTTTTGACCGTCAAACCCGAGACAGACTTGTTTGCCACGGAAACTCGATAGGGAGGTGATTTAAATGGTAATTTATACTTGTTTAACTCACGAAGCAGCGGCGGAACGTTAAATATTTACTTTTGAAAGTGGAAGCATAGAGTGTTGAACAAACAAGTGAGTATTTTGAATGTAATTGTATTAGCACTGTACGTAAAGAAAGAGTAATAATTTAAAAATGACGTCATAAAATAAAAGAAACATGTCAACTGATAGCGATATGTGCTGTTCAAGGGTGAAGAATGGATCCTCACAGACTAACTAGAATTGATCTGAAGAACACGCAAAACTGGACTCTGAGGAAAAATTCAGACTTCCACGGGGTTCAATCGCGCGCCTACCGGAGATTTGTGAAATGTTATTGAACCTAGTGAAAACTGTGCCACGAAACCATTTAAACAATAGAGTGTTTCTGTCGAGGAACTATAGGCTCATAGTTGCCCCGCGGAAATTTGATGTTCTTAAAACAAATATGCTAGTTTTAAGAACATCAAATTTCCGCGGGGCAACTATCAGACCGATAGTTCCGAGACATAAACACTCTATTGTTTTTATTGTTCACCACTAAATTTTCTTCCGCACCTACAGCTTGTCACAAATGTCAATAATTCGCAACCGTACCTTGGCTAAATAATACGTTATACCTGTCAGAATTGAAAAGTCACTGTTTTTCCGATCTGCCTAACTTCGCGGCCGTCAAACTATTCAAAACTTTTCACGGATGAGTACTATCAATCCAGGTATTTTCTGCGGACGGGCACTATCCATCCGGGTATTTTCCGCGGGCGGGCACTATGGGCTGCTAGTCTCTCCACGGATGAACACTATCGCGTCACGTGATCGATTTAAACCAATAAGAACCGGAGAAAATTTAGTGGTGAACAATAACTGTTGATAACGTGTTCTGCTGTAAGCGTCCCTCTCCCGCGCTGCAGTTTCGATCCGTTTTGCATATCCTTTCACATGATCTACCCTTTCCTCTCGCACTCTCAGTAGCGCGCTAACAATCGTTTATGAATCCGTTCATGTCGCGTCATTTATGAAGTGTTGTGATCTTTGTACAAAGGGAACTGAAAACAAAGTCACTTCTGTATTCCAATAAACGCTGAGCAGGGAGCCAAACGAATCCTTTCTATTCTGGACCAGTTTGCCGATACCCACCAACAAGGTCCGGTTGCCAAGGACGAGAGGAACTGGCTGCGAATGAAACAGTCAGCGGAAAAGGGGAATAAAGGAAGGGGAGCGTTGTTCTCCCTACCCCCACCCCCTCCTCGCTCTTTTTCTGCTCGCTTTACTCTTCGCCCATACCTCGATTAAGAAGCCAGCGAGATCACAGGCTAGTTAGCCAACTGACGCAAACTCCTACCCAACAGTTTCCTTTGCGTTCCTTTGTGTTTTCTGCACAGTGCCATAAGGGTCGAAAACTAATAGTGGATGGACATTTATCTCATTAACTCAATCCTCTTATAGAGAATTCCCACGTTAAAACCGCGGTGCAGGTTACACCTCGCCTAAATAACCGGCCCTATTTGTTTTAAATGATAAAAAGTCAAAGTTTTCTCTGCGGTGATATCTTCTGCGCTCTCTGTCCCACAAGAGACCATAAGTAAAAACTGGTAGAAAATACACGGATAATTCAGCTTATCAAATAAAGGATTATATCTCACACTCTTATCCTTGTCGATTAAATGTAATGTTTTTTTAACCTTTTTTGGTGATTTATTGTTACTCTTGTTTTCACGATGGCAAGAAAAAGTAGCCATATCCAATAACTAAGGAGATTTTGAACCTCTTACAATACGAAAGCAGTTCAATTCAAGTCATTATGTAGCTTTCTTAAGAAGCTTAAAAAAAAATCTTTATTATCATTTATTTGATAATGCAACCGTTTTAATTATATTTCACCAATTGAAATATTCATTTAGAACCACACACGATTTTGTCCTCATCTGTTAAAAAAAAAAAATCAGGTTGAAAATCGTAAAGTCTTTTCGCATATCTTGCGCAAACTAAAGTATAGCTTCATTATGTTTAGGGGGTTTCATCTTTATCCTAGTTAAGATTGTTGGCCCAAATCAATCAATCTTGGGCAAATTGAAAGACAAGTTCGTTAAATCTTAGAGATGCATTTACAGTTTCTAATGTAGACTCCTGTTACTATTGGAATGTTTCCCACTCAATGCACAAGAGCGCAATGTGACTGGATGTCGTCTAACCAAAACCAAAGTAATTGCAGCAGCCAATAACAACAACAACAACAACAACAAAATGTTATCCGTTTACAAACATAAAGAGGATCCGTGCGGAGAAGCTTAAAAATGCAACAATGGGTTTTTAATGTCACTTATTAGTTTTGTTTTTCCCTTTTAAATTTTCATCTTCTGCGCCATGGTTTGTGTGGCGGCTTCCCAGTTGACTCCAAATTCCAGTCGAGAGTAGAGAAGAGGAATCTTTCTCTCCTGGATCTTTATCCACTTGAGCGCTTTTGTAATGTCTTTGGAATACTCTTTCCCCAAACCAGAAACAGTTAACTAGAAAATAAAATCCCAGATTAAAACAAATGTATCTGAATGGGCCTCTGACTTTACAAGTAGGTCCCAGACCATTAACCAGTGGTCCCATCATAAAAAAAATGTTTGGTACGACCTCGTTTCCAGTGTTCGGAACGATTTCTCGGTATAAGTAAAAAACCTAAAAAAAAACGCAAAGACACGGAGAATAAAGTTTAAGACTGCTAAAATTCAGTGGGTATGGACTTTTTCCCCCACCTAAATAGAGCCAATTAATAACTCACTTCCAGGTTTTAGTGCATTAAGGATTCTTAATTTCGCAAAAGGGAAACACGTACACGTCCACCCTTGTCGCATTCTTCCAACTGGGACGACCTAACCAACAAATCGCTTCGTCATTTCTCTGCCTCTGCACTACCGAGCAATGCAGTCCACGAAATATTGTTTAAGTAGCTAACGTTTGCAGCTTGTTCAGGTTGTTTGAACCAATGTTAACGGTTGCTAGGAACTACAAGTTCTGGCCAAAAGACAACAGTGCCACTAACTACCCGGACAAATTCTCACCTCAGATTCAGGTCGTCCGAAAGGAAGCGTGAGTGGAAACTCGACATAAAGCCTCAGTTTGATGAAGGCCAACATCATGAAGGTGGCCAGAAGTCTTTTCACACTTTCAAAAACTTTAAGACCTGCAGTGTCGTTTGAAATGCTGTTTAAAAATATCATCCCAAGTAATTTCTTCATTTAACTGCATTAAAACGTGTCTTCTCCATCAAAGTCGGTCCAACCAAAGTTTGGCGAGAAATTATCCATTTTCGAATTTTTCATCGCCTCTGTTTCAAAACTAGGGTAAGTGCAAAATCTTTGGAATTTAAAAACCGATGCTGATTGGCTCGCCTCGGAGACTTTGTTTCTTTTCAGACAAACGGGAGAAACACAAGACTCGAGGAGGGAAAAATTATAATTAAAAAAATCACGAGCGGAGGGGAGGGGTTGAAAGAGCGGGGAGGAGAGGGGTTGAAAGAGAGGGGAGGAGATGGGAGAGGTTGAAAGAGCGGGGAGGGGAGAGGAGGGGTTGAAAGAGAGGGGAGGGGAGAGGCTGAAAGAGCGGGGAGCCAGATCCTGGTTACAATTAGCCCACTCTCGACAAATTCCAAGCATTAATTAGCATTTAAACTCTTGAAAATTTAAACATTCAACAAATTCCTACATTGTTTATGCTGCGACCTTAAAAGAAGCCTCGATTTAGCCCCTCAATAAAAAATGTCTGTTGTCCCAGATATGATTGGTAGAAATATACTGAAATAGAGATTTCAAAACAAGATCTTATACTGAAGGAAAGTCGTTTATACAGGTTTGATTCTTCAAATTGTGGACCCATCTTAGATAAAACAATAAAGCAAAACAGACAAACAAAAAACAACAACAGAGAATTTTCAGAAGTAACGCACCAAGAGACCTGGCACCAGCACTTGCCAGCAAATCAGTAAAGGCTCGGGTGTTTATACCAACGATAGGCAAGTCATCTACATTCCAGAAACCCTCCTAAAAAAAACACCAAAAAGGTCATCATAGAGACAAGATCAACAAATATTTAAACATAAAATAAACTATACTGTTTACATTATTGAACCCTAACCCTGACCCTAATTCAGAGGAAGAGGGACATAGAATTCTCCCTTACCGGGGTTGTATATACCCCATACATTGCGGTTTTAGCTCAAGAATCCAAACGTTTCGATCTTTTTCTTACACTGTCGTTTGGGGAGCTTGTATTGCCATAGGAAGAAAGGAATCACTTTTACTAACGACTAAATATATTAAGGTCTCTGGGGTGCCATGGTATCATGCGACAGTGAAACAGATGAGGTTTAACTATCTGAAAGCTAACGAACTACTACCAAATCTCCTTTTTACAATTTCAATCAAAAAATAATACCAATTCTGTGGTAGATAATGTAAATTATTTACTCAGTTTGTTGGTAATTTGCTGGATTTGATCAATGATGTGATTTCTATAGATAATAACATGATTTCGAGTGCAATTTGGTGTTAATAAGCACAGGTAAATTTTTCAAAGACAACAAAGTAGTCTTTACAGTTAGTTCCAAGACAGGTCAAAGGGGTTTACGGTCCAGAACGCCAACCAGAGAGTTTGATGATGGAATTATGATGACGGGCCACGCAGCTACATTACAGCAGTCGATCTAAATCTCGAAAATTGTGTGGCTTTAATGAATGCAAATAGAGCACCAATAATGGGATAATCAAAAAAACTTTGCACTACTCACCGAATTTTGAGCAGTAAATATCCGTTTCAGCTTTTCTCGTCGTTCCCGTGTATAATCCAACTGTTCACGTTGGACTCCCTCTCCAAAAACGGAGCGCGTTACCGTCCGTCCCACGTAGGGGAGACGCAAGGGTGCATGGGAAGTGGGTGGTGCAGGAGGTGGAGGAAGAGGCTGATGGAGATCTCCTGGGACTGGACAGGTGTCCTGCTTTACCATTGAAAGCAGATTCAATGGTACTGCACCTCCTTCTCTAGTTACTGGTATCTCTCGCAATACTTCTTCTCTCGTCGGACGATCTGCTTGCTTTACTCTGAACCGAGGGCTAGGTGAGTCGGTCATTTTGGTTTGCTGTGAATTGCCAAATAATCCACTAGTTTGTGGATAATTTAAGCGGTTTCGCTGCGGCGGCTGAGATTGGCCAAACGTAAAACTACCAGATGTCTGAGCTGACTTTGACATCCCCATATTCTGCCAACCAAAATCAGAGGTTCCTTCAACGACTGGGGGGGCGTCTTCTCCTTCAGTGGTTGTTGGCATTTCTTCGATTGCTTTCTTTTTCTTCTGATAAAGACTAAAAGGACGAGTAACTGGATCGGCTGTAGTTGGCAGTGATTGGGAAAATAGGCTGGTTTCTTGTGTATTGCCAAACAATCCCCCATTTTTTACCGGCTTACCAAATATTTGGTCTAGCCGACGCAGAGAAAATCCTTCTGCAAAGGAATCTGTTCCAGAAGAAATCTCCGCCCTTTGTGCTATTCCTCCTCCAAAGGTAAAGGGTGCTGCTTTTTTGGTAGGAAGAGCTGCCTTAAAGACAGACGAAGCGGCTAATTTCACATCCAAAGAAGCATCGTCGCTTCGCTCTCCTTGCAGTTTCTTTTCTGTCTTCTTGCTCTCATTTACTAGGAAGATAAATTAAAGAATAAACATTTTGATTAACCAGATTAAATTATGCCTAAGACTACGTACCTCTGTGTTCGGTTAATGCTAGGAAATCTTCGACAAACAAATATTAGAAAATGCTTATCTGAATCGTTTCAACTATTGACTGTCCTTTGGTCAGGGCTACTAAATAGACTGTCCTTTGGTCAGGGCTACTAAATAGACTGTCCTTTGGTCAGGGCTACTAAATAGATTGTCCTTTGGTCAGGGCTATTAAATAGACTGTCCTTTGGTCAGGGCTACTAAATAGACTGTCCTTTGGCCAGGGCTACTAAATTGACTCTCCTCTGATCAGGGAGCACAAACTTGTCTCAGAGAAAATATGGAACAAATAATAAGTATGAAATGTTGAGATATGTTTGTCGGGCGAATAAATGTCAAATACGTTACGACTACCTTTTCAATTTTGGCGACTTCCGATAGACATTTCAATTCGCCTTTTAAATTGTCTCCTTTTTCTTTGTCAAACCCAAAGAGAATTTGATCTTTCATCAGAGGTGGCCTTGGTTTTTTTTAAATGCAAACACTCCACGATTTTTTTTTTAAAACGGTACTGTTTGCAAATTGTCCGACCTCAGCTAAGACAATGACAGGAACGTACAATGCGCCATGATAATCATTAGAAAATTAAAAACTCATCTCAAAAACAATGTTTTCTCAAGTAATTTGCCATGAAATTTGAAGGCATGCTGACTAATGCTGATAATCGGAAGAGCAACGACCTGAAATATTTTACATTTTAATTTCATAGGTGACAAATTACTCCTTAATTTTGGCGCGAAATTTCAGCGTTAATTTTCAATTTCACATGTGAAATTACAAAATTGCCATGGTAACATCTCTTGTATCTCGATCAGAGCCAAGATGGCGTCGAGATTTAAGACGGTGACCCTTGAAGAAGTTACGAAATTAAAAGAAGCGGCCGAAAATTATTAACAGGCACGAAGAATTCGAAAGGTATTTTTTGTGAAAAAACTCAGAAAATTAAAATCTTTAATTTAATGTTTGTATGTTTTAAATGAAAACTATATTCTTCTTCATGTTCTCGGTTTTCGATCGAATAAAACAGTAAAAACAATTACGGTTGTGAACGCAACTTGTCACCCACAATATCGAAAGGTAATCAAATGGTTTTCTCGTGAAATTAGGAAAAAATTTCACTTGCGTTTTGTCAAAATTCTCATAATTTCCCTCGCCTAAAGGCTCGGGAAATTATCAGAATTTTCACAAAATGCACGTGAAATTAGTTCCTAATTTCACTCGTCGCCATTTGATTACACATACAAACACGTCTGTTTGAGTAATGAGAGGAATGTCATTGTCACCTTTCAAATTTCACTTGTCTAATTCACAGAACAAATTGCTACATCAATCTGCGAAATATTAACGAAATAAGGGGTTCCTTTTTAAGAACAGTTATAAATTTCTACTGATAGTGACCAAGCCAAGCCAAGCCAAGCCAAGCCAAGCCAAGAAAGTGGCTTAAAAAAGGTAACGAAACGAGGTTCCTATTAACCCTTTATACCTTAACATCAGTATGCATATTCCCCATAATGTTCTTTATACATTTCCTAAGATGTGGACAAGGAGAGTTTGTTCAACAGTTAAGAGCTCCTTTAATTGATGATCATTTCCTGATATTTAATTCAGGGTGATGTTAAAACGAGAAATTGGATGCCAGTCGCTCTTGGGGGTCAAAGAGTTTACTACAATAGCCCATCAGACTGACTGGTAAGAGAAAACATGTTCAACTGTACCTGCAGCTTCTGGTTTAGGAGCTGAAAACTGTCTTCTTCGGGCTACACGCGGGAAGGGCGAGATTAACGGCGGGGATGGCCTCTCGTAAGCCCTGCAGCGTATTTTTTCCTTATCCGCGTCTAAAAATTAAAAAGAGAATTTAGATGTTGTATTTTCATGATCCCTAGCAATAGAACACAACACAACACAACGCACCCTACAGCAAGGGAACGGATACACCAATCAGATAACCAATGCCTGGTACATTACATGTTTTCAACGGATTTTCTGCGAGATGACTTATGAATTTGGAACAAAGATGACATAATAAAGAAGAAACGCAGCCGCCAGACGACCAATTGCATGTGGCCTGAACTAAGTTGGGTGTTCATTCATATTCCTCATTTTAGGACCTTTTTAATCACAACATCCCTTTATTATATCAGCACATGTAAGAGCATTTGCGTGCATCGGCGAAAACATTGGTGTCAAATTACGTTCCATACTTGTACATGTGCTGAATCAAACGCTCACAGCTTTAGAAAAGTCGAAAAAGTATTGGGGGTTTTGCATGTGTTTGCCTTCAAAGGTCTAAACTTAACGGCTGTGTAGGATAGAGTTGTCAACAAGGTCCCAAATCCCAAAACTCGACGTCTAAATCAAGGTTATTTACGGCCATCGGCCGATGGCGATTTATAGTGGTCAGAATATGCTAAAATTCGTCTCTTCAAATAAATAAAGAGGAAAATTCTAACTTCTTAGCAAAGTAGAAAGGTTTTTAAGCAATCTGATATAAATTTCGTGGCTTGACTATGCGAATCAATTATTTTACAATGTTACAAAATATGCCTATTTTTTTAACTTTCGAGACGTTGCGACGGTTCCTACGGACTGCAGAAATAATTATGGCCCCTGATGTAGTCAGAAAATTATTTCGAATCAAACCAAATCTAATTTAGTTCTTTCCCAAGTAAAGTCTTTCTGTTGACAGAGTTTCCGGTAAAATTATCTTTGACGCGAAATTGACTGGGTGGGAATAGGAGCGACAGCCTCTTAAATCCTTAATATGATATATGGGTCTCTCCAAGGTACTGCTGCTCCTAAACAAGCACAGGGACCCCACTTTCTAAGATAAATCAATCAACCTTAAGGTAAGGGTTGACAAAAATTTAAGTGCAGGTCCTATTTTAGACGAATGACCTTGATATCTTTTGGTTTGACCTGGCCTCTTAACTGTTTGTTTACAACACCAACAATACCAAACTAGTGTTTAGTTTCAAATATTGCAACGTTTTTCCTTATAACTTACCACCTGGTGAAGTAGGCCTGTAGAGAGCTGATTGATTCTCCACACGCAACACGTCGGGAGATTCCATCCCACCCTCCATCGAAACTGACATGATAGAAATAAGATATATTTCAATATTTTTAAACTTGTTCGAGAGGAAGCGTCGATAATTAGATATGTTTCGTCATTTCAAACAAAGTGACAAAAAATTCATATTTCAGAAATAAGTTCTCAGAGCAGACAAAAATCCTGCGAAACAGAATGAAACACTACTTAATGAAGAAAGGATAGGGCAAAAATTGTTAAATGAACGTGTAATAATGTGAACATACTGTACTGTAATTGTGACGCTAACAACAGTGATAAAATAATAATAAAGATAACAAATGTAATTAAACAATAATAAAATAACAATAATAGTAATAATGACTTTACCACGCCTTTTACCACAATTGGATGTAATATCGCGATCTGATTGGCCAATTTGCCGTTGTCGATAAGAGAACAGACAACGCTGCTCGCGTTAACGAGTCACGCAATGCTTTTATCAGCTCTCAAACATGGATGAATCGGAAATTTTGTCGTCGACATTGTGGTAAAAAAACAAATCGATAGTGGTCCAGCGTGGTCTGTACTCTTATCGACAACGATTATCGTCATCACAGTAGTGAAAATTTGTTTCGGACTCCTGCACCGGCTGCGCTTCGTGAGTCCACAACATTTTGACCACTGTGATGACGAATATCGTTGTCATTAAGTACGAGTAAAGACTGCACTGCAGGCTTCTTATTAGGGCGAGTTAACGTTATAAGCTCGTTATCGTTTATCCGAACGCAATGTTTGATTTAGAGTGGACGGTGGGGGTAAGGGGCGGGGAAAGGGCTAGACCACTCCCCACCCCAGCCCCTCTCCTTATTTTTGACCGTCACTCACCCCCTTTATACAAATTTTTTTCTCTTCCCAGCCTCTCGCGCCTCGCTGCCGATATAATCAAAGACGGCGGCCATTTTTTCGCTAAAAAAATACTCAGCACCCGCTCGCCCAAATTACGCTTGTTCTGCAGGCCATATAGACCACGCTAAACCATTGTCGACTTGTTAATTCGACACCTTGAGCAACTCTCTGCAAATTGGAGATACCATTATTGTCTAAACAAATCGAGAATGTAGAGCATAGCTCTCGGATAAATGTCATTATCTGAACAACTGCGTACCTACCCCTCCCGAAGTCCAACCTTAACCCTAACTTGTTACCATTCGACTGTAGTTGGGCTAGGGGAGGGGTATGTGCGCAGTGGCTCAGATACTGATATAGATTCTAATTTTTTTTACTGTCCCACGTGGCAAGATGCGTACCAGTAGCACTGAGGAGGAGTTGAGGTTACCGAGAAACAAACGCAGTCAAGAGGCAGAGATGTGAACGATAACCTAAGAACTCCAAGCCTTTAAACAGCTTCTTGAATCACTTAGCAACGCCGATCTCAATCAATCACGAAACGGAATCAATCAGGAAAGAAAATGTTCTGGTGATAGAGAGCTGGATGCATGACACCATACTTTTTGTTAAACTTTGTCGTAGAACCCAGTGCCTTACCGTCGCCACGATAAGTAACTTCATCGTCACCATCACTGATTTCTGTAAGATTCACCATTTTCACTTTGCCGTCCCCCAATAAGATGTCTGTCAGATACAAAAGGAAAGTTTAAAGACAACCACTTAAACCCTTCCCAATTTAAAAAACAACCCCTGAAGAAAAAGAAATGGGGATTTACCGAGCTCGTTTTGGAGATAATAGCTATCAGACCATGGTAGATCTTACAGCTTTAGTTATTTACGGGCATTTTGGACTCACTCTTCAGAGGCTCCCTATGGGTAAATCATTATTGATGAATTATTTTATTTATTTATTTATTTATGGAATTTAGAATTGTAATTTTGAACTTCTATTTTATCTTTGATTTAATATTTATTGTAAGGCGCAGTTAAATATTTTTATAGAAACTGCGCGGTATAAATTTAAATTTAATAAATTTAATAATAATAATAAATCGCTGGAGACAGCATCAGAGAGTATGTTTGAGATGGAACATGTGCACTGACTTATTTACCTTGTAGTCTTGCACCATTAGTTCCCTAGAAACTGGGATGGGCGAGTAGGGCTTATCTGTTCTGCGTTCACTTTTATCAGTAACGATGTCAAATTATTCTGCAATTCCGGCCATTTCGGTTATGAAAAGTTTTCCCAATAATTTTCAACATTTCACATCAATTTGCCAAAAAAAAAAAAAAACAAAGTTTGCGAAGAATGTCAAATTCAAGTATCGAGCAAAAGACCCCGTTGCTCAATCTCAATTATCATGTCCTAAATTTTCATCTCTTAATCTAGTCAAGAAAAAATTCGATACCGATTTAATGTTTCCGAGTTTGAGAAATAAAAATTCAGGCCTGGTTGTTCTCATCGTTCTTAATATTTAAACACAATACTAAAAGAAAGGAAAATAAAAAGGAAAACAATTTTTTGAAAGTATATATACTTTATGTGAAGAAGAAAAACAAAGATCATACGTGTTCTTGTAGCCGGGTTGTTTAACTCACGGCCGAAGGTAACTCGAAGCAAAGGCTAAAAAAGTTACGAAATTATGGTTCAAAATGAACAATGAGTCTGTGTAAAAACACCTCCTAAATGTTGCTTTTTAGAAAAAGAATGTTGAAAATATGGCGTTTAACTACACTTTTCATAGCATTGGAGACCAGACATTACTTAACCCCCCAGGTTATTTTTTCTGGGAGGGATCAAATGGTTTTCAGGGGGGAACGGAGGGAAGATCAGTCGTCGCCAACAGCGTATAACGGGGAGGTATAAGAAATTGATTGCCAATTAACTGCCAATGATGAAGGGGGGGGGGGGGGATAAGAATACAACAGAGCCTTATGAGGGAATCAGTAAATTTCACCGTAACACAACCAAACTCCTCCCAACTCCCACCCCCCTTGTGATATATAATGGCCTTGGTGTAAGTTCTCTCGTACCCTGTTGCTCCACTTCAGTGATTTCGGGCTCCTCCTCTTCTACCTCATCCATACATTCGTCATTTTCGCCGCTATCCCCGGAGGAGTCACTGCCTTCTGTAGAATCGCTCAAGTAGGAATCTCTGCTTTTGGAACTCATTTGACGAGCCTTCTCCTCTTCACCCTTCAAAGTGGACAGGTTTGACAGGACTTTCACTGCCTGTGTAAAAATATAGACATTAACCCTTTAACTCCCAGAAGTGATTAACATGTAACTTCTCCCTACAATATCCGCACATGATCCAGCAAACAAGTAGTGAGAATACTCAAACTTATCCGGTAGAAGTTGTTGCCTCGATTGAACACCAAATTCTCACTACCAATTTATAAGGAAATGTGTAGAAGCTAGAGGAGAGAATTAATAATCAGATCTTGGGAGTTAAATGGTTAATAAGACGTTAGATCTTGGTCCAACCAAACGGAAATGGTCCTCATTGTTGGTTCTGCGGCTTAAGACAGTCAGGGACTCACTCAAACAGGCCCAGTTTACCTTTACTGTCACTGGCTGATCAGCACCGAGATTTTCTTTCGCTTCCCCTATAATTTCTAACCCTAACCCTAACCCTAACCCATACCCACCAAGGAGTGATTTAAAAACAAATTTCTCTTTACAGGATATATACTAGGCTCGATTTCCGCCGCTCTCTCGGGTCCGGTCTTTCTCGTTCCTCCCCGAGAGGGTTCGGGAGGAGCGCGGGCTCCGGTTCACGAACAATGGCTGGTAATCGAGCCTAGATATATACAATTTCAAACAGAAAGGTGATGAGAATAAAGAAATATATCTATTCAGGGATGCTGTTTGATTTAACACTAAACCTTAGAGCCTAAATGAGAAATATAGTGTGGAAAATGCAAAAATATCTATATCTTTACCACATTTGGTAGTAATGTCACCGATTGGCCAATTTACCGTTGTCAATAAGAGTAAAGACAACAATGCTCGCGCCAACGTGTTACGCAATGATCACGCTCTGAAACAATCTTTTATTCGACGTCGATATTGTGGTTAAAGACAAATCGACAGTGCTTTAGCGTGTTCTGTACTCTTTTCGACAACGATATACGTCAGCACAGTGGCTGCGCCTCGCGAGCCCACCACATTTTGACCAGGTAGTGTTGAATATCGTTGTCGAAAAGAGTTCAGACCACGCGAAACCACTGTCGATTGTTAATTAAATCTTGAGAGTAAGAGGGTCATCAGAAAGCACAACTTATAGGGACCTTTCAGTTTGATTGATTTAAGGCTATCATTGAAAATGGACAATCTTACCAGTTCCTGATTTTTCTCCACTACAGGTCGTTGCTCCCAAGCTATGTAGTCCAATATGTCCACATCTTCCAAAGAGACCAACTCGAGTATACTCGGTCTCCGTCCCTTGTCGAATTTCTCGTCCTATAAGAAGAAAGTGGGGAAGCAGCGCAGATGTTGTCGAGAAAATTTTGAGGGCTATAGGGGAAATTCAACTACAGCGAATAATCCTATACACGGGGTTTCAACGAGACGTATAATCTGAAAACCATTTTCATTCCCGTCATTGAAAAGCATACATATATAAATATACGTGTTCAAATGCCTGAATTTAAAAAGTTATTTTGTAAAAAAGAAAAAAAAGGATTAGGAGCCATGACTTTCTTGTGGACCTTTCCTTCTAAGCCATCTTCTCACGAAAGTGAAATTCTTTCCTTTAAAAACCTCCATATTAAAAGATACAACGCGTTTATTTTGCAGGAACTTGAAGACTTGACAGTTATGGTTCAAATTCCCCACCCCAGCCAGACAAGGTTCAAATTCCTGACGCCCCAGGAACGAACGACAGTCAAATGCTCGAGGGTTGCCCGGGATGGGGGAAGCTAAAATCACAATTTTTTACATACGGTATTCATCAACGAGATTTCATGGTAATGGTTCTTAAGGTATACTTCTCTTTTTATTTAATCTGTACCTTTTCTCTGTGTTCAACTGCAACAAAACTTGTGAACTTGGATACAACGGAGAACTTCATGCTCAAGGAAATGATGTAGTCTTTCCTCTCTCTCTTCACAATCTATGGAATCATAACATGACAACAACCGTTTCAGTAGAGGCAAACCTTGCGAGCCTGGACATATGTAGGTGCTTTAGTTTTAACATCTGACGCCAATTGTTTGAAGTGTAAATAACTCTATACCCCATAAAAACCTCTGTCCCGTGAAAACACAGTACCTTTTATCCACACTTATCCACTGGATAGCGATTTATCCATTGGATAACGTTAGCCTAGCCCTTGGTTAGCCTCTAGAACTAGGACCCAGTACATTTTTAATTACCAAGAACACATCACGATGACTTTAAGCAGGGCTTAAACCCAGACCCCTCCACTAGAAACCACCGCGCTGACATTTTCCAATCACCACCTGAAATTATCGTCCTCACCATCATTGTTCCTTTCCCTTTTTCCAGAGATTAGGGCCGATCGCTCTCTCTTTCTCTACTGGGTGTTCCACCCTCCGTAACCATGATAGCTACAACCCTAATTCCTTTAACACCATTTGAATTACTCAGTATTAACAACACGCGGCTAAAATCAAAGCAAAGATGAAAGATATTACTTCTCATTGGTCATATTTTTAGACAAACCTCGTGCCCAGAGCGCTGCTCATGCAAGCTACCTTCGTCCCAGTCTCTGATGACGGCACGCGCGGTCAGCTGATGAAGAATCTATGCAAGGAAGTGATAGTAGAAAAATAACTAAAAAAGTAACTACAGAGAGCTGGATAGTTTTGTTGTGCTTGTACTTACTTTGCCCGTTGTGATGTTTAGGTCAGCGGTAGACACCATGGTTGAAACCATCGTGCCGTTAACCTCTGCGGTCAAGGTGGCCTGGTGAGAATTTAGAGAATTTAAAGTTTCAGTTTTTCCCTTAAACAAAATTGTTGCTAGCAAACCTGTAGTTACCTGTGTGCAGTTATCAACGAATCCATAAACCACTTGTCTAGAGCCGTTGAACAGCGACAGGAGTTGGTGAGGAGCTTGAACTGGGGGACTGGATCCGGAATCGTGCTGCTGCCAGGTGACTCTCACTGATGTCAGGCCTGGTTGCTCAGCTTTGGACAACTGCGACTTTACCTAAACGAACGTTATTTTATCAACAACAAATTCTTGCATTCTCTAATAGACTATAAAGATTGGTGGAAGTTTTAATCAATAAATAATATCTTTTATCAATTTAAATTTCGAGTCACAATAGTTTTTTTCCTGTAAACAGGAGTTTCATACCCTTCTTTCCCATTTAGATTTGGCACTATCATCAAAGAGCTCTGAGGCACCAGCTCCGACTTTGGACATTGCTCGTAGAAGGTAACGATTGGCCGTGGAACTGATGGAAAAAGGAAACAAATCAAACAAGGTGTAGTTAGGAAACACTTTTACGTGTAAACAGAAATCAAGCAATTTAAGAGGCAATGCCTTAAGGCTTCAGTCGCGTTTAAATCAAATCCGATTTGTCACTTATCATCCACAGGTCGAACATCAAGAATAATTTAGTATCAGAGTATAAGATTAAGCACAAGGGAAGCTCTACCACGAAAAAAAAAGGAACATGTCTACAACGTCTGCGAGCTCAAAAGGCCCTCCGGCGTTTGCACCTCAAAAAACCCTACCAATGTTCACACTTCATTATATAATATGATAGGGAAAAATTTGAACTGAGCTGGAGCACCCTACACAGAGCTGAAGCCTTTGGGAGATTTGGTTCAATATGATCACAACCCGCAAAGGCCCTTTTCCGACTACTTACCCCACACCAAAGGTGAAAAGCCTGTCACTTTGGCAATGACTGCGGATCAAACTAAGAGTGGTTTCCTCTTCTGTCACGTGACCATCCGAGATTAAGAAAATATTACGTGGGTGGTCAGCGGTAGATAGCGTGGGTAACATGTACAGCTTCTGAAGGACTCGCCACAACTCTGTGCTGCCTTTGTCGGCGGTTAAGGACTAAGAACAAATGACGTAATTACTATCGATATTAAATTTCGACCAGGTTGAAAACTAAAGGAATGGAACGGAATTTTAATTCGTTTGAACAGTTAAACAATGTCGTGTTAAAGGAGAAGGGAGTCCACGTGCCCGGATACAGCTTTTGACAAGGAGGCTACAAGAACCGGTTGAAAAGCATGTGACGAGACTCAGGAACGAATAGCATTTTCCACAACTTTTAAAATTCTTTTCACGTGCCTCAAACGTGCCAAATTTTACCTGCATAAAAAAATTTCATGCAAAATAAGTGAGAAAATTCGTATTCGTATTCGTAGCGTGTGTTCATATTTTACCTTTGCGTGAATCAGAGTACACAAAGATATGCCTCTAGTCAACAAAGTGACTCTACACTTAAGAATTTGCTTACCTCGACAAATTTTTTAGCTTCTTCAAAAGAGTCTTTGTTTTTTTGGATGCTGTAAAGAAACAGCTCCGAGTGTTCTGAAAACAAACAAACACAACCAGTGAAATGGATTTGAAGCTGCACAAAGGGCTGAAGACGCAAGGCTAACGCTAAAAGAATGTTTTACAGAGTAAGTGGAAAACTGAGGGTGCCCCTCTCTCGCTGCCGCCAAAACGCGGAAGTTTAGTTAAGAACCAATCTCTTGTTTATAGTCTACCAACCAATGACAGAAATGTAGTGCATGAGCCTCCTCGGATCCACGAAAAGGACTTAGAAACGGAGTGTGTTATTCTTTAACTCTAATGTTCATGGAAACCGAATTTTTAACCAAGGATTGTGAGGCACGCGCGATCTGATTGGTCGATCCCGTTTGTGAGCCCATGTTCTACCAGGGTATGAATTCCCACAAAACTGATGCCGGAGGAGAGGAACTGACATATCACATATAAATATTCTAAATCAAAATGTTACAGAAGTGTTTGTTTTTCTGATCCGCAATTAAAGCTTGTTTTGGAAGGATTTTGGTCTTAGCGATTGCTGAGGGTTTTGAGTAGGATGTAATACCATTTTTAACGAAAAAGTAACGAACTATTAAACAAGAAAAGAAATAATATATTATAAAAGCTAAAGGTACAGTTCTGTACAAGGCATGTCGTTTTGGAATTTTTCATACAATTCAAATGGCAAAAGCATCAAGAGTAGAGTTCGTGGATGTAAACTTTAAAATTATTTCATAAAATCCTGGTGCAACTGTTCTAAGTTTGCAAAATATTTGTACGCAGTCAAACTTTCGCATTCACTAGTTGAACAAAATTCTGAATTTCACCATCAAAGTGGACAAGTTTTCTTTCGTCTGCCGCCGAGGTTGTGATTCATTTAAAATAACGCGAACCCTTGTCGCAGGTCTCTTCATTACTTCTGTCGAAATATCTCATCTCATTTTCTCCAACAATAGTCCTTTTTACAGTTGTGGGTTTGGTGGCCAAGCCTTTGAACAGGAGTGAGGCTAAGCGTGACCTTGTTATGATAGAGATGTTGCTGCTTTTCAAATACAAATTTCTTTGTTATCATGCTAACTAGATACAGGTCTCTATCACAACAGGGTCACCGTTAGCCTCACTCCTGTTCAAAAGGCTTGGCCACCAAGCCCACAATTGTAAAAGGGACTATTGGGCTAATGCAGCACTCCTCCTTACTTTCTCGATCATTTTGATTAGTGTCTAACGCTAATACATAAATAAGCACACCATGACAATCTTAACTTTTACGATTAAAACATTTATTTCACCTGCTGTCAAATCCATGTAAAAGTTATTACATAAAAGCAGTAAGGTACATTTTACTAGGGTTTAAACCATCTTTGTAAAACGTTGAAAATGATTAACAATCACCCGCGTCACGGTCCGCGATTTGTGTTCTCCCAACAATACGCGAGGGTTCATAACACTATAACGCCTTGGAAAAGACTATCTATCGCCACAATAAACTTCAACGGTATGCTTGGTCTTAGTCACCTATCAATACTACGTAAAAAACATAATATGAGGAAAAAATGTCGGCTCTCTCACATCCTTAAGCATCAAAAGTAACAAAACAAATATCATATGATATGAAAAAAAAAAAAAAAAAAAAAAGGTTAGGAAAAAATATAAGTATGCTGCGCGTGAAGGTTTAGTGTATCTTGAAATGAATATTCAGCCTAAAGTCTTCAACTTGATCATTTGTAATCCGTGCTCGTTTACTTTGTTCTTACTAACTCTCATTCTTTTAATCCTCTCCACCTAACATCAGTATGCATTGTTAATTGTTTAATGGTCCACAAGGTCGATTTCAAAAGAAGGCTCAGCAATATCGCTCTCGATTTCAATGGCGGTTACATTGTTTTAAACCGCGTGACAATGAAAAAGCGGCAACAAACAATTGGCCCACAACGCGTAATTGGTGGCTAAAACCTAATTTGGTAATTTCCCTTCATAAAGAGCTTTTGTTTTGTGGTTTTCCTCACGCCGAGGATAATGTTGCAGGCTGCAGAGAACAAGTCAATACATCGCTACGTAGCTACATCAAAAAGGGAAAAAAACAGATTCCTATGTTTTTTTGTTTGGTTTTTCTACACGAGAGATCTTGTACCTCTCATCCGTTTTTGAAGAAAGTCCAAGGAGCTTCGAAGAAAAGCAATTTACTCTTTGAAGCCTTAAGAAAAAGCCTAAAATCATGGTCCTAAATTCATGCGATATTTAATTGTCAGTTTTCAGGTTTGTGCTTTACAGAAATCGATCGCAGTTTTCTCGCACACCACAAAACAATGGCAACATGTCCAAACAGAACAAACATGGCTACGCCGACTGTGTTCATAAGAGTGGGCTGTGAAGAAAAACGATCTAACAGAGCTGTTCTCCTTTCTTGAAGATCCACTTGGGCCGCGTTGAACGCCTGTTGGATACCCATGGCGATCAATATATGGGCCAAGTTGTGGCTTTGGCCAAAATTATCGAACACACCCGTCATTAAACGCTCTGGAACTCTCGCAGCGTACAACGCAGCGCCTAAACCGCAGAAGATAACATGGCGTTTGAAATACACCTTGGATATGCCGTTATACGCTGGGTCGGCGTTTTCACATAACAAAATACGGACCGTGTAGGGTGATGTGATAACAAGCCAGTTTACCGCAAGGACGGCGACCCTCAGCACGGCTTTGTAATCTTTACAACGTGGATGGTTCGATGCGCAACACAAAAAAGTTATGAAAAACGAAAAGAACGTCGAAACAGACTGGAAAATGGCTAGTGAATCGTGCAGCGCCCAAGTAGACGCGCCCGCGGTCCTAGAGTAGAAAAACATTGCTTGCCCTGCGGTGAACGTGTAAAACCCGATAGCCGCGTAATCAAAGAAAAAACAAATTCTATGGGAATCCTCCGACATGCAGTTGAAGAGATGTGCAGAGGAACTCATTAAATACAGAACCGAAATTCCCATGGCAAAGGAGATCAGCGGCAGGAAAAACGAGTCAGTCATAGGTAAGGAGGTCATGTTTACAGACACGAACAGTACCAGAGCGAGCAGGTGGCTCCAGATGTTGATAGTTTCGTTGGAAGATCGGAGCAGACTTTTGATACATTCGCAGAAGGTTAACCCGGGTCGTCGATAACCAGACACGATGAATGGCGTCCTGAACACTTCGGGCATTTGGTTGCTTGACAAGCCGTATTTTGTCTTGTGAGCCTCTTCAGAGTTCTCTTTTACATTTGCAGTTTTCTTTATGTGATCGCACGCTGAAAAGTTATTTTCCCATTCGTGAGAGCTGTTCGGCGTTCTTTCTTTCATTTCGTTGGGTTGTTGAACCTGTTTGTACGCCTTCAAATGCATTGTGAAATTTAGTTATTGTGGCGGATTAACAACTCCTTGTTTCGTTTCTCTCAGCGATAAAATTGATCGATGACGACGTCTCCCTCAATTACACAGCGGTTTATTCATTTGTGGCTCGTCTGAGAATTAAAATCACTTCAGGATTCCCACCGTTAAATCGAAACTGTGGCTCACCTACGGCTGATTTCCTGAGTGCTTCGCTTTCGCTATATTTTCTTGGGCTTGCCCGGTTGTCAAGTCAAGCGTCGATACCAAACCACCAGTTCTGACAACACCAAGCGCTGATCGGACCGCTTATCAATCGCGACGCTTATCATGAATAAATAAAATATCGTTCCCCACTGCACTGGCAGGACAGATACGCAGGCAATCAGTTGAAAAGTTCTTTAAGAACAAAACGAATCCAAAGATTAATACATCGGCAAAATTCTCACCAGTGGAAACTAAACAAAGCCCGCGCAAAAATCGGCATGAGATCGACGGCACAATATAATTTCAACTGGCTTGTCGAATCCTTGGCGCGTCTGTTTGTGTTGACTAACATCATGTACATTTTAAACATTTACCAGATCTTCTTTTCCAAAAACATCTTCTAGTGTTAGAACGTCAGTACTAGCGTTAAAACGTCAGTATAACAAATGCGTAAAGATTTTTGTATAATCTCGATTTTGTCGCCTAAAGGCGCATAAATTTTGATAACTTAAGAAAGCATTATCATTCGTGCTAATATTTATTGTACAAGGTCTCGAGGGACCTTGTGTTTATATTTGAAAAGTTGTGTAAATATAGGACAAACAGAAAATAATTTAAAAATCAAAACAATAATACTTACGAACGATTTGTATTGCAAGGTACAAACTCGCCAGTGAAAAACTCTGCCAAAATTTATCAATGTCATTCTCTAAGTAATTAAACCATCGACTTTGCAATACATTACACTACAAAAACGGACCCGCATGAAGTTGGCGTCATTTAAATATGTACCCAAACATCTGTTAAAAACAATTCCGTAGTGGTCTATCTTAAGAAAATCGTAGATAGTTCTCCTTGAAGATTTCAAAACTGATCTGCCACGCTCTTCGCGTATATTCCGGTATACCTTAGAAAATGTTATAACCAGGTAATACAACACTGTAGCGAAACACAGAACGATAAGCCTGATTCACTGGATAAACAGAATGTTCCTAGAAGCAATACCCTTTCACGATGGCTTTTTCGCTTGTTTTGTTCCTTTAGAGCATCATAGCAGCTAATAACTTTTGACTATCAGGTTACTAGAAAAGTTATGTTCCACAAATCTCTATGGAAACGTTAGTATTTCATTACAAATCCGGTAATCGTGGTGCCACAAATCACGATGTTTGCTTTCATAAAACGTGCGTAAAATGCAAGCGCGGTCTTCTTGTTATAAGTTTTTTTTGGACAGATAGTTCCCATAAATTGTTGAGTAAATTTTTTAAATGCAAAAACCGATCATCAAAAGGATGCTCCCACTGGAAATAATTCCACAATTGTTTCACACCCTTTAAATCAGACTAACTGTACAAAGGTATTAAATATATCAGAAAAGAATACAATCTCTCCTATTGAGAAACGGTATCACGAGGAAACATATCGAAATTCCACGCAGCTCTTCATAAGGCAATAGCTACTTCAGACCTATAACAGCATCCGGAGGCAAGTACTTTTAACCATCCTCGCGCTTGGGCCGCTTATCACGAAGAAGAAAGAGATAGGAACTTTTTCGAGAACTGTTAATTTTACCCAAAACCGTGGCCAGACATGATCAATTCATGATGCAGAATTTCGTAAAAAAAAAGCAACATTAACTATGAATAGAATAGAAAGGTGGTAAGTGTTGGGCTCGGTTGCACTTATCTATTCGCACACATGACACTTCTTGATGTTGCTTTTCCTAATGGTAAGCAGGACATAATCATAGCCTAGCATACTAATGAGTCTTCTGCATATTGGTGGCGAAGGATCGCAGGGAAAGGTCTGGAGATCAATCCCTTCTAAGGGACTTAAAATTTTTCTTTGTCCCGCGCTCATAACATAACTGAGTACCGTCGACACAGTCGGTAGTTGTGATTGTTTTTCCAAACTTAACATGTTAACAAGTTAGAAAAAGGTCGGTACCAAATGTGCAAATATGCGGCGAATCTGATAATATTACACTAAGTACACTTAAGCACTAAGTAGAGGAAAGGCAAATGGTTTCCGTATTGCAATGATTCAGTTGAAAGCTATTATCAGTTATTGGAAGAAAGGACGGACGAGAGTGATAAACAAGATAAATAATCAAAGCCAATACCTTATCCTTTCTTATGAGACATCGTCCTTAGTTGTTCGTAACGCGCCCTTAAAAGCGAGGGGACAGAAGAGAGTGTTTTTTTCAATTTTTCTATTTTTGAATCGTTCATTTAAAGGGAGCTACTAATACGAGTTTTTTTTTTTTACTGTGCGTGAGTTAAAAGCAGTTATTCGGACAACAGTTGGAGTTAGACTACGAAAGCTGTCTCAAAGTGTGTTATAACCACAATGATAAAAAAATTTTAGAACCACTAACCATCATGAAGTCAATTCACAACTAACTCAAAGGTACTATGCCCGTAAAAGTCCATTTTAAAGCAATTTTCATGGACACTACATTACAAAAATAGCGTGTTAACAAGCAATTGATACCTGTAAAAAATGAATTCAAATACCTATAATTACATCTATAAATACCTCATAAAAAGGTCAAATCGTTATTACTTGCTTCTGAAGAAGACAAATTGCCTTGGTGATATAAAACATCGTTTCACAATTTCATGTCAATAAATCAGTAACATACAAAAAATATTCGGTTAAATTCATACTTGATGTATCTCAACGGTAAAATACAAACTTTTTGTTCTTATTTACAATGTTCATGTGTTCCTCTAGAGAAAAACAAAGGCACCTTAACAAAAATTTTGTTTTTCAAGGAGCATCCACTTCCATTAAATTAAAGTAGTTGCAACACAGGCGAAGTTCTCGCCTTCCTTTGCACAAATTTAAAAATTCAATTTATGCAGATTTATCGTGCCCAATTTTACCGGATGAATTCGAAAATAAAGACCTAGCAAACCAGAACACGATAGCGAGATTCCCAGCCAAAACTAAAAGACTTAAACCAATCGTCTCGAAAAAATTTGGTATGTGTTCTGTGATGAGGAATTCTTTCCTGGCTGCGAGATCCGAAAGGAAAACGGAGAATGCAAAATGGTCACCGATAGTGGTAAGTATATGAAGAAAATTGTGACTTTGCCCGATAAAATCGAAGAACCCAGGAACGAACCGTTCAGGTACTCGGGTCACATTCACTACAGCAGCGGCCGCGAACGAGAGAAGACACCCGGCGAAGAGACGAAAAGAATCGGGATTGCATGCAGGATCAGAAGAGCATACGAACAGACGAACGAAGTACGGTGAACAGTTGTGCATCCAGCAGAGGATGTAGAAACCGGTGCGGACGATGAAACGGAGATTGAGCCACTGATGGCGAGACTTGCAACAGTTGAAGGTGGCACTAAACGAAATCAGGGCTGAAACGAATAAGAACAATTCCCGCCAGTCGTACAAAAGGAGCCCAGATCCCAGCGGATGGCAGTAAAAATAGAAGGCTTGACCGGCGGTGAATGTGTACACGCTGATAGCTGCGTAATCCAGGTAGTACCCGACGTGAGTTTGTAGCTCAGTCATAGAGCTGAACATATGGGCCACACAACTCATCGTGTACATAGTACAGCAGCCGAGGGTGAACGATGCCAGTGGAAAATAAAAATGATCAGTGGAAGGATTGTGGTTCCACACCACTGAGCAGTAGCGAGCGATGAGTATCACGGAGGAAAGAAAATGGCTCCAGAAATTCACTGTCTCGTTGTTGGCGTAGAAAACACTTTTTACACTGTCAAGAACGGTCAGATTTCGCGGCCGGTATCTTGACACAAGAAACTCAGTGCGGAAAGCTTGTGGGATTTGATCTTCACGTAATAAAGTAGAGTAGTGGTAGACGTCATCAGTTTTTCCTTCTTTCGGTGACCCATTTTTGTAATTACTATTATCTAGATCGTGTGATATCGTCGCACCATTTCGCTCGACCTGTTTAAGTTTTCCTTGTCTAGTGAGAACCTTCGTCATTTTAAACGATTTTTCCAAACATCAACGGTCCCAAAGGTATTTATGCCTTTCCGAACCGGCGCCAACGATATGCTAGTTGATGAATCGATGTTATATATTGTAAAACAATTATGCAAATCCACCGAAAGACCTGACCAGAACTAATTTATGAGAATGTTTGGAAGGCAACTATTGTAAAATTGACCATTTTATTTTGGGCTAATTTCTTTCCAGAATGTTGAATTGGGTCAAGTTAAAACCCTTTTCGCCATTAAAAACTCAAAACAAACCTTCGATGACCAATTTTTACCGCTTCAAAGTGGTCCAAAAATCGTCCGACATTCCTAAAAACATGTTCCAGCCGAGCCCGCAATCGTACAGCAGAAATCGTCCTCACGACGTCAAAGGCTCAACAAACTTGTGCTTTGCTTTGTCACAACTCTCTTTGTTCACTGCACAGAGAATCAAATATATTACTTTATTGAGAACTGCTCTGACCTATTTGCAAGGCTTCGATGCAGAGAAATACCACCAGCATGGTCTACGCGATTAGTACACCCTTGAATTACTAAAACAATTCCCCGTCATTTTCGTATATGATATATTCGTAAGAATAGAGTAAGGCTCTGTTATGTTTGCTTGACATTTTGCCATGTGAGATTCTCGCGTTGAGCCTTTGACGTCACTTCCTCTGAGTCCTGCGATCACTTTCCGGAACAGTAGTCAAATAATGGCGGACGCGAAATCGCGAATTTAACGACCCAAAGAAAGATACTTCTGGTGTTCGAACTAGATTGAAATTTGGCAGGGTTGATGAAGGAGACACGCGGAACGCGAAAATGAAAAAAAAAAAAAAAAAAAAAAAAAAAATGATGCACGAAAATTTTGATCTTAGGGGCACTTCAACGTAAAGGATTTAGCAAAACCATTGTTTCTTTCTCTCTCTGGGACAGTTAAATCATTTTTTTCTAGTTGAGAGTTGTGAGCACATTGATAACAGGTTTGAATAATGAGGTTAACGAGAAGAAGCTTATGCCAGAGAATCTTTTATGGGTCCAAAGAGTACTTGAAGAAAGGAAAATACGTCACACCATCGAGGATATCTTTTAAATGTCTCGAAAAACGTGACGTTCACGCGCGACTGAATATCATCCTGTCCTAAACAGCAGTGGGTTTTTTGAACGTGTTTTTCAAGCATTTCGAGGATAATTATTTTAAATTCAGTTTGCGCGATTGAGTTGCTGAGAAAATACGCTACACTAGGCATATCTTTCACCATTCAATCCAGGTTTTTTAGAAGAAGTTGAGTTAAGATATAATTTTAAACTCTTAAGGGCCGATTTTCTCCACGAGGTCTAATCCAAACCATGGTTTAACGCAATGAGTGGTCCTCAGGCTTTCTCTATAAGAGGGTTGATTTAATGAAATAAATGTCCTTCCACTGTTAGCTTTCGGCCCTCTTAACGCTGCTCACGAAAATTAGTGTTCAGTTAATGAAAAGAATCAGCTAAATCGAGGATTGTTTAGGACGCGGTTTAGTTAAACAACCGCTAAACTTTGTTTAAATAATCAGACCTTAGATTCCCCTCTAATGGTTTGCAACTGTGGTGTCGGGATCCAGGAACACTGCTGATGACTATGCACATCATGGGAACGATCATATGCAAACGCCGTGATGTATGAAAACATTATTTGTTGTCTCGTTTAAAACAGATTTTTCTTGAGCCTTTTTAGATCCACGTTAAGGTTGTTTACAAATGAACACTATTCTGATCTCCGTGTTCTCGGAGTGGTGCGTTCTTATGCCTAACGTGTCTTCAACGGAGTCTACGAATGTGAGGCTACTGAGCGAGTGCAATTAGCTATCCGGACAGAAAGATGACCGAGGGCTAGTTTGAAATATGACAAATAACACTTCCTTGTCGAATCAAAAGACGCATTTGCGTTGCAATATGCAAGTCCGTGCTTTATCTTTTGCAGATTATTTAAACAAGTAACTGAACTTACTGCTTCCAAACACGAGTATGTTGAAAATCCAACCTTCCTTTATTAGACTGAGGCACATCAGCAGTAACTTTTTGGCATCGTTAAGGTTTGAACCCTATCAAAGAAATCAGATGTAAGCGTAAAGGAAGCGGACGAGGTAGTACCCCCGGAAACAGAACAACCTGAGATCAAAAAAGTTGTGGAAGTACCATAAAATATTGACGTTAATTCATAATTGATTGGTTCTGGAGTTTAAAATCAGTGTGACGAACAACTCTCATTTGATCTCCAGAGGGATTTTGTTCAGCATGCGATGAAAATTACAACTACACGCTCTTACCAAGATACGTACTAATATCATACTGAATCACACTAACAACGATGAACCCTAACCTTCATTGAGCAGGAAAGATCAAGCAAAAATATCACTTCAACTTCAGAAGGACTTTCAGCCTCGAACTCAGGATAAAATGTGAGCATACAGGCCTATGGAAAAAAAATGTGTTCGTGAGATTAATACTCTTTAAGGGAGAACACAAAATCATGCAGACGAGTCACGTGGCCCTCACCACCCATCTACCGTGACAGCAGAAAGCGACTGAGAGGATCTTAACTCTTTTGGAATGGAAAGGCAGTCCATCACAGGTTGCCCAGCACAGCGGTAAAACGTCTGTGCGTGTGTGAACGATGCAGTGGTAAGTTGGCGTGCCTTCAGGAAGTCTGAACCAATTTGGCTCAAAGCAGTACGGACAACAACACAAGCCAGTACGTCAGTGTTATAAAACACTTGTAAAGCCAGAAACAATTTGGTAAATCATCAGGATACCCTTTATTTAATTAGTTTTGTGTCCGATTTGTCTCCTTCCATTTCACCATGTTTCTTGACAATTCCTCAGTACCGATTCCTAATTTTACGTGGAGAGAGGGGCAAAGGAAGAGAATGGTGGCTTGTCTAAGAACACCAAGCGATGGCCTAGCCAAAGATCAAATCCAAACCATTTTGGACCTGGGATCCCGGGCTCTACCTCTTTCAATGTACCTTTTTATTGGTATTGCTCCTGCCATTTCGCCTCTTAACATCAAAACTACATGAGGTCGTAAGAGCTCAATGCTAAAGATGACACTAGAAAGCTAACAACTGACCTGACTATCAGAATCGCTAATGTGCCGTTCCACCCACATCCGGGGTACGTGAATCTCTGCTAAACCAATCAACAGTTGAAAACCATCCCCAAGAGACTGCCCAGGCTCCAGTGCTATCACTGCCTTGGTAGCTGTCCGCTGGATAGAGAAAATAGAATATTTAGATAATAATGTTATTCTGGGTTAAAGCTTGAAACGCCAGGTTTTCAAAATTCGCTACAGCGGCTCATCCCCTCAGCTTTAACAAGATTTAGTATGAAGTTTTTTGCTGATTGAATGAAATAAACCCGTTAAAAGTACTTGCTTATCTTGATACGAGTTAAAAACGATTTTAATAAAACATGCGCAATGCTTTTTTTTATTTACAGGAAATACAACGGAATTCGACAGCACCCGAGCAATTATACCAAAACAATTATTCGCCTCAAGCTCAGTGAACATTGTTGAATAATCCCCTCGACTTTGTCTGGGGGATTATTCAACAATATTCACTTCGCCTTCGGTGAACAATGGTTAAATATGTCACAAATAAACAAGTGTAATAAAAATGGGCAGCACTGTCTTTCCATCTAGGATCGTGGATGGAAAGAGGAATAATGAAAACCACACAATCTTAATCAATATGAGAAACTTAGTCTAGTAATCTCACTATAGAGCGCTATTCAATTGCGCGTTGTAAAACCAAAACTAGAGTAATCGGACGAGAGAAAATATCACACCGAAAAGATTAGAAATCAAAGAGAAAACAAGCAAATCTCGTGAAGCGCGGGGAAAACGCGGGCGATCGAGTAGCGATCGGTTTTAGCTTTGTAACTGATTAATTGCAGCCAATGCAGTCCCGTGTATCTTTCGATACACATTTAAACAGTGCTCCACCAAAGTGTGAGTGAATGAATATTACCTTAGTTTTCATCGCATGCGTCGGTGAGTCAAGTGAGCGAATCTCAAAGGGCATCTCCACAGACACTTTCACAGAAAAGTCAAAAGCGGGATCGCTAAAAGAAAACAACGAATAAAGAAAAAAAAAACGAGGAAATACGGCTTAGTTTAGGTTTTTTCCAGTTTTCCGAGACTGTCCTCAAGGTTGCACCCAAGAACAAAAAATAACAAAAAAAAATAAGCAAAAAATAAAAAGTAAGCCAAAAAAAAATAAGCAAAAAATAAGACAAAAAATAAGCAGCTGCCTACAAATCGACACACCACCATCCCAGAACCCACCTGGGTCCCACGTCGCCTATCCGCACCGTTTCCACATCAGTCTGATAAAAAAAAATAAGAATTTGAGAATTTGAGTCAACGTTGAAGTTGAACCGCGCGCAACACCATAAAAGAATGAACTGAAAGAAGGCACAAAGTGTAGCTCATGACCTGAGTTACTTCTTCCAAAGCCTTGTCACGTGTCCACGGTGCCACAGAGCCTGGGAGGGAGAAACAGATTTGTTCGCCGTCCACTGTTAGTTCGGTGACGTAAGTTATCTTGATTAACACTTGCGCGCCGGGAGGAAGGTTTCCAACACTGACTGTAAACACATCCTGAGTAAATATGAGAAACAAGCACGAGAAATAAATATCAGACATAAACAAAGGGTGGAATCTAATTAGCAGTTCTATCGAGACAGTTAAAGTGAAAAATCCAGAGAATTTAGAGACAGGGAGGGGGGCAACACGTTGTGTTGAGGGTGCAATCTTACTCCATATTACAAAAAATGAACAATTTCTCCAATTAATCCTGTGTTCCGAGACAACTATGAAGAGGAAACCCCCCTTCGGCTACCACTAGACCTGTCAACGGTTAACTTTATCTCAAATTGGAAAATACTTCCTTACAAAGAAGCTAACAAAATGCAAGACAGCGAAAAATTTATGTGGAGACAACATAACCAGGAAATATATTCAACACTTTCGAAGTTTTATTCCAATAAATTCCTCTTGTGTTCACTCAGTGTTATTGAACAACTTCGATATCATAGCAAAACCTTGATGAAGTTTTTTTTTCGAAAATCAGGTGGAAAACATGTAACCTACCGGAGTCTCCTCGTCCATAAGGTAGGCCCCATGCCCCTTGCTGATGGCCTCTCTATATTCTTTGTGCGCTTGTTCCTTCTCCTTCACTTCACCAACGATATGCTTACCATTGATAAACGCCTCAAAACCAGAAACTACGGAAAGAAGGACAGAGTTTGTTAAACTCCGATTCAAAAATACTGCGAGAGCTTTTTAGAAACAGCAGGCCCAATTCGTCAGCAACGTGAACCCTTAAGTTCGAATTCATTCTCTCAAGAAAACTAAGGAAAAAACAGTTACAGAAAATTGAATCCCCTGGATAACTTGATAATGTAAGATAGTTTACCCCTTTGCTAAAACCACATACATGTCCGAGAGTCATCTGCAGTAGCCAAGATACAAATTACAGTAGCTTGCTTTTCCTACGAAAGTCCATCGCACAAGTTTTTTAAAAAGAGTTTTTTATTTTTCTATAAACTATCAAGCCGTTGACTAAAGACAAACCTGCTGCCATGTCGTCCAGAGGGAAAACGTATTTAGCTTCTATGGGTGTCGAGCTGTTATTGTTGTACTGTTGAAAAACTATCACCTGTGGAAAAAAAATAAAAAAAAAAAATCTGTACAAGCTTATCATTGCCAAAAATTCAACCAAAGGCTATTGGGAAGAGGTGATAGGAACTTCGGGCACCTTAAAATATTAAGCCAGATCGCTTGCAATCCGTTTCAATCTTCTCCATCCACGGCCGCACCTTCTTCCTTCTTAAATTATTATTGCTTCTCTTGTGTTTTGCTATCTTACCAAACTAATATTTCATTGCTTCTCTTATGTTTTGCAAACTAACCAAACTAATATTTTGTAGTCATTTGCAATCCGAGTCAATCTGCTCCATCCTTGAGTATACCTCTTACTTCTTGGTTTATGTTCGCCTCTTCGATTTTTTTTCACCATGCTGATATTTTGTAGCTAATATTTTGTAACCTCCTTCAAGATGAGATTTATATTTCGCGTCACAGAAAACGGAAAAACTGTGACGCAAAATCACAGATCGCAATGCAGCTCAATCAGACATTGCTTTTTCTTTTAACAAATACGGAATGAATGATGAAGTCTAACAAATCAGCTCAAACAAATTTCCTTCAACAATTTGACCAACCTGAGCCGCCAGATCTAACAACCTGGCTCTGATATGAACTGACTGCAACGGGAAGGGTTTGTCTCCAGTCCCCTTGAGTCCTGCCTCGACTCTAGTCAGAGGATCCACAACTGACATTACATCCGTCAGGTCCACACTGCCATGGTGGTCTTGGAAAAAGTATTTTAAATCACACTGGTTACGATTTCGGCTGCTACGAGGGCATGCTCGAAAGCTCTACCAATAGCAGAGCGCAGATCAAAAGCAAGGAAAATATTAGCAGGAACAAATGAAAAATCCAGGAAAAAACAAGCAAACTGTATAAAGCTGAACTAAGTGAGGCTGGGAGTTATGTAGGAGTTTCAGGTAGCAGCAACGCAAAAAATGAGTAGCGAAGCCGCCAGAGAGTTGAAAAAAGGAGATTTCTTATCTCCATGTTCCCAAGCTCGTCGGCTGAACAAGATTATTGAGGCGCGAGAAAGCGTGGGTGACCAAGTCGCAAATGGTTTAAGTCTTGCACTTGATTGGTTTAGATCGCAGCGTGTGTTTTCTAGACCAATCACGGAGCATGGTAAAGCAAAACCAAAGAAATTCCGGATAAAATTTGATGTTTAATTCAAAATCATCATATAAAAACCCTAAACGGGATGACAGCCCATCGTACTTTATAAACTTCGTTTCCATCTTGATAGACTTATTTCACAATTTCTTATCGCGTAATATAAAATAAAAGCTTCCTGTCACCTTTATTTTAGAAACCTACAAAAATGGCAAAATGGAAGAAATTCATTCCATACCTTCAGTGTCAGTTTCCGAGCTATCATCGAAAAACCCGCTATCAATCGAGACATCATCTCGATCAGAGACTTCGACATCACCAGGCAACACAAACTCAACAAGATATCTTTAAAAAAAACAAAAAATGAAATGTAAACTGTTCCAGATCTTTAGACTGATATGTTACATCCACGTATTATAAATGGAAGTCAAAGGTCTCAAAACAGCAGCAAATAAATCGGCCCATAGCTGCCGAGGCTTAACGCGGTTTTCTTTTTAAGCATTTTGTGACTCAGGGTAGTGGTCAGCCTTAGGTAAACGTCCTTACTCCTTCCCCCCCATCCCCTCCCTTGAAGCATTTCTTGACAGTAATCAGGTACCCGTTTACACCCCTGACCGGGGTGGGGAGATACACTGGAACCCTTCCGACTTTGCCAAAAACAAAAAAGCATTTCCCGGCCGAGGCTCGACACAGTTGATTTTATATATCCAGAATTGATTATGATGTAACTTATCTTTAAAAAATAAATCCATCTAGCAACAAACAAATAATTAGCATAGAAAATATTCTCATGATAATATGTGTTGATATACCACCAAATTCTCCCGACTAATTTATAAGAAAATGTAAAGCATTTTGTGGGGAGCATTATGAATCAGATCTATGAAGTTCCCTAAACTGCAAGCCTCAAAGGCTGGCGATGGAAAGAAGCACGCACATACTATTCCAGTTACCTTATTTTCTGCTGGTTCCCGTTGTAGATGGCAAATTCGTCGTCCTGAAGGGTAAAAACGACGAGTTAATATGACACAAATTTTGTCAGTTACATTAGCCTGATGAAAGCAACTTGCTTATTCGAAATGCATTAGCAACTGACCTTAAAGTCAGAAGGCCCATCATCTGTGCTTCTCATTCCATGACAGCTGCTGTAACCTGGTGGAGGCGATGTCAAATCCATGGCAAACGTCTTGAACTCCTGAGGAACCATATAACACGAAAGAATAATGTTAGTTTTAATCACTGAATCATTATCAGTTGTTGCTTATGTTTTGAACGTCACAGCTTCCAGGGGGCAACCTGGAATTGCCTTGCATCTCATGATCAAGGTGGAGTTGCAATAATCTTGCTTGTTTTAAAGTACAGAAATCTCGACAAGCTTTGATTGCAAACTGCCACTCAAACGCAATGTAATCTGTCTAACCAGAAGGGCCTCTTAAGGATGCCATGGAGTTTCGGCAGCCTGCATGTTAACGTCTCCATTTCTATTTGCCTCATCAGAGCGTTTTCCGTGGGAAGCAGAGAAAATAGGGGATGTTTTCAAATAGGCTATAGTTTTTTGTGTTTTTACCTTGACTTTTCCCAAGGCGACCTCATTCACAAGCATGAGCCTTGATCCCTTGCTTCCAGGCGCGGAGTACTTGGCACTGGTGCTGTGTTAAGAGAGAGTAAGGAAAAGATCCATTTTGAGCTCAATTTTGATAGACACAAAATATCCGTCACCAAAATCCATCGATCTTTTGCTTCCCTTTCTTCGCCTACTTAAATGGAACAAGAGATGCAACTCGGACTATCAACCCTGCGTACAGCAAACGCCCCTCTGTCTACCAAAAGAAAGACAGAGTATCTTATTTTGAGGAACGATAACTTCACCAAGGTTGCAGACTAACAACGAGTCAACCAAAACCGGCGGAAGATATCCCCACGCCGCGTGAACGTGTGACTTCCCAGAGTTCACCCTGTGAGGAGATCTTTAATCACCGATTAATACTGTTTCAATCAATGGAGAGGGACTGACTGTCAATTATCGAGGCTGGATCAATCAGCTCACAGTTAGCTCATACCTAGCAGAATTGGCGAAGTATATTCCGCTTCCTAACATTCCTGGGTCTGAACGTTGTCCACCGAAGTCATCCACGACAATTTTAGGCATCAAAAGCCCTCTGCAAAACATTCAAACATACTTAACTTCACGTGTTGCTCTCCTATTCTAGAATATGATACTGTACATACAAGAGTCTTGAGGGTTCGAGAGATAGAAGAGAATAAAGCTCGTTAAAATTTCGAAGACTGTTATGATAATAAACCAAAATCTAGATATAATTCAAGAAGACGTACCTTGAAAGTATGCCCACAAAGTTTGCCACCTGCAATAAAAGTTCGCATCATTTAAAAATGCCATTTAAATACATGCAGCCACCTTTCTTCAGCTCCACTGTTCATTTGCGTACGTATCTTTCGTAAAGGAAACCTTCAGCTGGTAAATTTTAACTCGCTTTATTTAATATCCTGCCCTGGAGCCGACTCCGTTTAACGGTTAAAGATTTCAAGTGTGGTTAAAACTAAAACACAGAATTATATAACGAAAAACTTTGAAAGAAAACTAGAGAAAGGAAAAGAGTGAAGTTAATGAATAACATTTACATGTGCCGTTGTTCTTTTTTTTAAGCTGCGATTTGCGCGGAGAACGAACTAGGAGGCTTTATCGTATTATACCACAAAAGAAAGATGTAGTGACTGGAGCGAGGAATTACTAACCAAATCATGGCAGTTAACGCGTTACTTTTGCAAATAGCGCTCACCTTCGATGCGTGGAAAAGAAGAGTGTTATTTCCAATGTGACCAGAAAAGGCACTTTCCTCCACAGGCCGGTGGATAGAGTATACATTGAGAACATCAATCTTTGGAGGGCTGACAAACAGAAGAACATTTTCAAGTTATATTCATGAGGTTATTACAACCCTTTTACAACTGTCTTACGTCTGTTCAAGGTCTGAAAATAAATTCTCCTTACCGTCTGCGATACAATTCTTATGATGCTAGCGTGGAGAATTTGGCGTTGGCTCAACCAATAATCTGCTCATTGATATTTTTATTTATTCTCATCTCATGTCTCCTTGGTATTGTATTGATACGGTAAGGAGAAATTCTATCTTGGTCACTCATGGGACTGAGTTAAAGGATTGAGTCTGCATTTGAGCTAAGTGACCCACCCAGCCAGAGCTTACCCTGGTTTCCAAAGCATGAAGCAACTAGGAGTATCACAACCCTCCCCTGGATGGGATGCCAGTCCATCGCAAGGTTACCCCCCCGGCTTTTCGTCAGGCTTCTCTAACACTCACAGTTTGTCCATACCCGTTTATATTTCTGGGTGGAGAAGCACTGTGTAGGTAAAGTGTTTTTTCCAAGAATACAACACATTGAAGCAGCCAGGTCTCAAACCTGTGGTCCGGTGCACTACCCTGGAGGCCACCTCGTCTTCCACCCTTTCGCATGATTACAGAAAATTATTTGTAATTGATTCAAACACTTTTAGTATGCTGTCTAATCCCCGGAGGTGTTGCTACAATAGTGGTTGTTTTGTAGTAAAATTCTCAACTGCAGATTTATGCACTAAACTCACAAGCTTAAATGAGTTAAAAGATCTCTGTTCAGTTCAAGTTTTAGCTTTTCAACCTCTTTATATCTCTGCTTTAATCTCTTACCTTGTTTCACTTGATTTAACAAGCTTCTGGATTTTTTGGAACTCATCACTGTCGTGGTGAAGGCATTCAATATAGGACTTGAGTGCCCTGTACTTTGAATGCACATCTTGTCTGGTTTTCCAGTTTGTAGACTCGCCAATGCTAACCATGTCTTTAATGAGCTGTCAAAAAAGAATGAATAAGAAACAATGAGAAGAAACAGGCAGCCCTAGGATACTTCACTACACCTAATACAATCTTAAAAGTTTTTGTATTGTATCATTCAGTATTTTAAAATTGGCAAATTAATGAACTGCCCCTCAAGTGCAGTAAAATCTAAGCCATTTACAAGGATGTTTAGGATCAACGGTATAACTGACAGCTGTCTTTTAACTCTTTAACCCTCCGAAGCGATTAATATATAACTTTTCCCTATTAAATCCATGCACTATCCATCAAACAGGTAATAATTAACAACTATTCACTGAAGTGGAGGTGGTTAGTGGTGGATATTTACCGAGCCGCGAAGCGGCAAGGTAAATAATTATCCACCGCTAACCACCGACACTGAGGTGAATAGTTATTTTAGTATATACTAAAACAGTGAGATAACATACTCCACCATTGTTAATTTGAGTGATTTCTTTGCTTGTCACTGATGCAAACCGGGACGCCATATTTTCCCGAGTTGCTAGGAGGTAAATAGCAAAGGATATTCGGAGTTTGACTAGCCAATCAGAGCGCACCTTCAACGCCATCCACTGTTTTAGTATATACTAATTAAGGATACTCAAGCACAACAGGTAGAAGTTGGTATCTTTAACAAACACCAATACCTGGTAACTAATTTACAAGGAAATGTGTAGCAATTAGAGGGGATTACCAATTACCAATTATAAGATCTAGGGGTTGACTGACCATCCCCACTCACATGATCAGAGATACTCCAGTATTACCCTATATTTGAAATGTTCCTTACTTGACACAAGTCTTGTTTTTGAGCAATGAGGCGCTTTGATGTTATATTTTCTCCCCTGTTCTTATGAGGAATAGCTGAGAAAAACTCATCAGATAGCTGTGGAATAGTGCTGACCCCTTCATCACCATCTAATGATTTTCTCAATAAAAGTAAAATTGCTTCAGCTTTCTCTACATCCTCAAGTTTAATGGAACTGAGAGGAATGGCCAGAATATCCACCAGACTGCCTACTGCCTCATTCCAAATGTAATTAATGAGGTTTGCAACTTCAGGGGAGATTGTAGAATCTTCCTGTGAAAACAATTCATCCTTTGCCAACTGGAAAGAGACAAGAGACATGGATTATCATCAATAAACAAAAAAATATATATTTCCTGGTGTGGTAGGTTTAAGACATGTTGTATCTTGTCCAACAATATGACAAAATTGAGCTTACTCTTCCAAACCACAACCTTGTCTTACATTACCAGTAAATGGTTTGAACCTGTGAGCAACATTTGATCTTGTAGTCTAATCAACTGGGTGAGAGTAGTCCCAAGAAGGCACATTGTTGGAAAGTAAAGACATTAGTGAGTTAACTTTGATGATGATTTCTACTAAGGTTATCAAAGCATCAGTCACTTCTATCAACAACAATCCTTCTCAGGACTATTCACACAAGGTGCCCATTTCTCGAACCAGCAAGTTAACAGGCCCAAAGCCATATTTAAAAATCAAAATTGAAAGGATAGAAAAGCAGTTTCTGGAACCCAAACCAGTTCATTTTGTTCCTTTAGACAACTTTTGAAACCCCCATCTTTAATGAAAACAGAACAGTTTTATGGGCCTGTTAGGTAACTGGGACTTTCCAGAAAAGGGTCCCAAGACAATCAGACCACACTGTCAAATGTTCCTTGTCTGTGATGATAACTATGTAATATATAGGGAAATACCTACCTGTTTCAATTTGTCAGAGCCAATTTTGCCAGGTGATGGATATTTTGATAATTTCTTGTATCCACTTGAATACTGCTGATCTATTAGAGCAATGAAAGCTCTAAATGCCTCTTCAGAAGAGTTGAAATACCTACATTCCTTTGTTCCTTCATCATTTCCCTGCAAGAATCAAATGTAAAGGTTAATCCAAAATAAATCACAATTTCAACAATATTCTTTACATTTGTTCAGGTTTTCTTGTGCATTGGACACAATGGGAGAAGAATTAAAGTGCAGATTTTTAGTCAGAATTTGAGCACCTCTTGAAACTGCAACCCACAGCCCTGGAAATCCCCAAAACTTGGGGTATCATCAAAATGCTATCAATTTGAAACATAAAGTGAATGCACATTATTAAGTCTTGTACATCATATGCATCAGGGCTCCAAATTTACTAATAAGTGACCTAAAATCATGAGAATTGTCACTTAAAATAAAATTTTGGTCACTGGAAGACAATTTCTGCAATAGTTTATATTATCATATAGCAAGGTAGTCTTTAGGTAAATCCAAGCATTTTGAATGGTTCTTACTTATAGTTGGGGTTTTCCATACGGATGGTTTCCACAAAAACAGTCATAAGAAGTGTTCATGAAAGCTGGTGAATTCAAACTAAACAAGCTTGATCCAAGTGCCATATAACAAATTACTTACTGACCTTCCTTGCTTGAGCCATACTAGGGAATATTGGCCCTCCGTCCTTACTGCAACAACCTCGGGCCAATAGACCACTTTCATAAATGGCTGCCGGATTAATATTCTTTTGTTTAAATTTAAATTAGCCCTACTGGCCTCATTCTCCAGTACAAAATTCAAAAGAATACATTATCTCAAGCGAGGCCAGTAGGGCTAAGTTAAATTTAAACAAAAGAATATTGATACGGCAGCCATTTATGAAAGTGGTCTATATTCCCCAGTGGTGCTCTTGTGCTTGGTTAGTGAGAAGTTAATAGACGAAAGTGCTGACCACCTTGCTTGTCTTTAGCATTACAACTCAAGGGTCAATACTAGGGCAGAGTTTGCTACTTGAAGTTCATTTTACATCTGTGAGTGCACTGAATACCAATGTGAGAGATACATTGGTGTTTTCCATATCTTGTTCAGGAAACTACAACAGTAAGGCTGTCTGCACTAATATCATCAACTGCAAATTTTAAACATTTGAATGTACCTATAATCTGTGGTTCAACTTTTCTTTAGGTTTAAATTTTTTAAACTTGTTTGAGCAATGTTTTCCTCAGTCTTATATTCATTATCATAATCTAACACAAAATGAGACAAAATTCAAACTGATTTAACAGTTTCACAACTTTCCAAAATTTGAACTTACCATGATGAATCCTCCCAAGGTACCTTGGTGCGTAAATAGGCGGTATCTTGAGCTGTTACAAGGTACATGTGAAGGAATGAAGTGCAACTCCACAGAAAAAAGAGAAAGGGGACCCTCACCAGGATTTGTTTTCTGAAAGAGACAATCCTCTAGGGTATCAATTATGATTATCTAATTGCTAGGGGTTGTGATTGATTCTTTGAAAAAGTGCCAATTAAACATAACTTTAGTCTAAACTTGACATTTTGTCAGCCTTTTTGGGGAGTCTCCAAGTCATGCAAATCTTCAAAAGTTCTTACTAGTCTGGGAATCGTACTCGTAGCTCTAGTTTCAGAGCTAGAGCAGGGCTCCAAGCTTATTTTCTCAAAATGCCACCTCTAAGAAACCTTCAGTTGTAAAATGGTTACCATAGAAAAAATGTTCGTCACCCACTCAAAAAAACAGACGGTCCTATTCATGAGAAGACACTTCATGTCCATTACATGACCATGCAGTACAACTGCAACACTTTCATTAGCAAATTTGTATGTTCACACCATCTTGCCAAGTTGCAATGTATGTTACAAAAAGAAAAGAAACAAATATAAGCACTGAGTAGTTTAGACATTAGCAATTGACTCAAGTGCCATTAAGGAAGAATTCCATCTAATAAGTGCGTCTTTTAAGAGAATTAATTATCACATAATTTTTTATCGGTACTGTCAGTAGACCTTGGAAGTTGAGTGGCCATATTGCTTATATACAGCTTATAATTTTAGTTGATCAGAGCATTACCGCTAGTACGGCATCTTTAACAATTTCACAGTTTGGCTCATCAAACTCTGGACCATCCACTGCTTTATAAGACCACACCCTATTAAAAAGAAAGGTGGAGATTGAACGAAAGCATTACAGAATCATACATTTTTAATTTGGCTAGCAAGCCTGCTGGCCCATCACATTGAAGGTTTTTAACTGGTTTCCTTCGCACAACTTCGTAACATCACAGAGAGGCCAGTGTTGTCTACTGAATCCCTGTTCTGACATAAGAAAATGTTCTATTGCTAGTACCCTGGATTTCCTTCAGAGTGAAACTGATCAACCATTCTCAAGACTGTGGTACACAAAGTTTTGATAATCAGTATTGAGAGACACTAATGCTTTGACCCTTTCACTCCTAATATCAAATTGGTAATTCTCCTTATATGTCTGCCATACAATTCTTATGATGTTAGTTCAGAGAATTTGGTATTGGATCAACTAATAATTCCATAATTGATATCTGTCCTCATTCTCATCACTTGTCTGCTTGATATTGTAATTGATATTGTAAAGAGAAATTCTGTCTTGGTCACTTGTGGCAGTGAAAGAGTTGAGTCAGAACTCTAAAAGCAGATATCAATTAGAATTACATCAATGAACAAAATCTCGCATTCTGATCGGTTAACAAAGGGAGGTATTTAGTGTGGAATTGCAAGTTGAAAATGAGGCTAAGTGATATTATTTTGCATCTACATATACATGACAATTACAAGTAAAGCTGTTTTCTTTTTTTTTTCATATTTTTATTCAATTATATGTGATTCAAAGAAAATCCTTTACTTGACTTGTGAATTCTGTGTTAAATTGCACTTGAAAACTGATATTGCACTCATCACTTCACGATTTGTGTGATATCAGTTTTTGCGTGCAATTTATTGTGTAATTCCCTCATCAAGTAATGAATTTTCCTATAGTATTCAATCAAAAGTACTAATCATAATAACTAGTCTGTGACCATGTACCATACTCCCATGGCTGACATTAATAATAACATATCTGATCATTAATAATAACATATCTGATATATATTTCATTGCACCTACTTTATTCTTTTGAGATCTGGAGGTTTTTGTTTCTTTGTAGCTTTGGTTGCATTGTCTTTCCTTTGGCTCTTGGCTACCATAATGATATATGAAGTATTGCATGCAAATAAGACAAATTTAGCACAGCTAGAAACTGCAATACTCTTTTCTAACCTCCTATGTTTCTGTTTCAAGGATGGTGAAAAAAGGGAGACAGTTACGTGCAATGGGTAGGGCTGTTATAATGGAGGACTTCATGTATGAGATACAGCGATCAATTTGACTCAAGTGTTGTATATGTGGTAGGCTTAGTAAGTGTAGTTAGCCTTTAGTGTAGTAAGTGTAGTCTGTATACTTTATGTATGCCTATGTGTAATGCAACCTATCGCAATACCTCTAGTGAGTGCTACAGAAGTTACCACCTAAAAAATAACAAATAGCACTCTAGAAAAAAATATGGGAGATACAGCAGCTTAAAATTTAATGTGCTGGACTTGATTGAAAGGTTTGATGTATCCCCTGATAAGTTTACTTTAAAAATTTTGTATGCTCACAGATGGTCCGTTAATCTCTTGGAAAATATTAATTTCTTGTTATTTTGTTATGTTAAAGATTCTTCAATCGATTTGCAACTTTTGCTAAGGTCTATTTTTTTAATTTAATTAAGCACTCAAAAAAAATTTCAGAGCAACGACAGAATACAGGGCCATTGAGTGAGTTGTTCAAAGCATTTTTGGTTATTGGAGGACTTAATATATATGAGGATACAGCGATCAATTTGACTCACATCATTGAGTTGTTCAAAGTATTTTTGCCAGTTCCACATTAAAAAAAAGTCATCATGCTTTTTATGTTATATGTTAGAAAGCATAATTTGAATGACTTGTTTGGTATATATGATATCTTCCTACAAACTTTTCAAGGTTGACTGATTTGGAGTTTAGGATTTGATAAAAAAAAAAAATCTGAAAGTGAGCAGAGCTAACAATCCTAATGTGCCTCAATAACCCAGTTTATGTTGCATTATAAGTAACCAGAAGTATTCTAACTCCCCCCACTTGCTGGGTACACTACATGTAGTCACTTGAAGGTTACCTCCTGGCATTTCATCAAATTAACCCGACAACATGTGATTACCAATTTACTCCTGGGTGGAGATACTATGAAAGTGAAGTACTTTGCCAGAAACTGAACAAAATATCTCTGCAAGGCCAAAATCAACAATTCTTGGATTAAAGTCCAACACCTCATATTTGATATCGCAGTATTATATGTCAGTCAAGGGCGGGGTTCAAACAAAGACCATTGCGCTTTTGAAGCATTACATCTGATAAGTCAACAGTAACATAAAATCAACATGAGTGAGTACAACAAAAGTTTGTCCCTGCTTACCAACAATCTTTCCTGAACTAAAGTTCTGTGATTCAAGTGTTTTTGACAAAGCAAAAGGCTGCGGATCAACCAGTTTTCCAGACTTGATGCATTCAGTGATGAAATCAAATGGAACCACTGGAATTCCAAGTTTAACTGCAGTTCTTCCCTTATATGATGACAAAGTTCGTTCAGAATCACCAGTCACCAAAAAGTTTGTCTGCAGAAAAAAATTCACATTTTGTCTATGAAGCTTGCAATACAGAGAAATATCTGAGTTTTAACAACACATAACTGTTGCCACACAATTCAAGCATTTCAAATTAGAGGGTGCATGCATTCTTGTAGACTACTAGATTCCCAAGCTAAACTTCCTTATATCATGTTTTAGTATAATTTCAGAGCTGAGCAAAGAGTTTCCAGTGATCTGATTGGTTGAGCGGTTCCTTATATGATACTATATAAACCGCTCCACATGATTTATATAAAATGTTAAAATAAAATGTGAATAAATGTTACTAAAATGTTATGATTTTAGAAATTTCTCTGTTGTTTAGCTCTGAAATTATACTAAAACAATTATTTGCCCCAGGTTTGACAAATATTGTTGAATAATCCTCTTGACTTCGTCTCGGCGATTATTCAATGATATTCACCTCGCCTTTGGCAAATAATTGTTAAATAGAGACGGGGAGAAGTGGATGTATGTAAGTGGTGATTGAGGGCTTTATTCAAAGTAACCCTTAAATTTATTGTCTTAAAATCTGATTTGCTATTAAAAGGTAAGAATATTTTCACTTTTTTCAGAAGGCAGGTAGAGGTATTGCGTCTTTATGTCAGTACATCCCTCATATGTCAGAATGACACTAATGTAGAAACAAACCCCTTCCCCTCCCTGCCAAGGTCCCCAATTGCAATATTTACGTGATGATTGAAAAACAAGACTGTCATAGCTCTAAAAAAAATGAAAAAGAAACCTTTCAGGCTGTGAGAATTTCAGGCCAAAAAGAAGCAGAATTACTCTTTCATTTTCTACGATCAGTTGCAAAAATTTTTCCTTTCACCAGCCATACACTGTTTACAATAATTTTTAACGAAATCAATCACCAAGAACTTACTTTAGTTTGCCTTACAAATGGATACAGGTGCCCTACTTTCTGTGAAAGAATCACGGACCAATTAACATTGTCAGATCATCTATAACACCGAATTTAAAATCACACAAATTTGGTTATTGAAAGAGTACAAATCATGTAAACTTTTGAATAATATCCTCATGCTATTTCCGACCTACATGCTAAGCCAAGTGTCGTTGTGCTCAAGGAGATATGTTGTAACGTTTGAAAAAGCTCTTCGTTCAAATTGACGTGGAGAAAAAAAAAGCTTTTCAAATATATAGTGTGTTCCCTACATGGCAGGGAACCTCAACACGCATAGGTGGGATTACTTGTACCTGTTTCGATAGCACATGTGACAATGTACCCCCATTCTCTACGATCTTTTGTCGAATCTCTTGCTTCCCTTTGAACGTTAGAGACAAAGACGCAGCAAAATCGGCCACAAACTGGCAATTTTCAAAGATGCTGGAGACTTTCAAAATTCCCATGGCTTTCTACGACAGAAAGCATACACCTTCTGCTTTCATCTTGCACTTTCTGCGGAAAGCTGCGCTGTCAGTTCTAAATGAAGAGATGGCCTGGAAATGAACCTTCAACAAGGGCCAAGGAAAATCGGGGGGAGGGGTGGAGGCGTACCAGTCAAACATCGGGCATGAGCGAGACCCCGCTAAGTAATTTCAAAGGACAACATAATAAATAACCACTGTCACGAAGAATAAGCGAAAGAAATTTGAAACGTTCATAAATGTCTGTAAAAAGAAACAAAAATGGGGAAAAGGAAAAACTCGAGACTTCTCAAAGAACCTTTTCAAGTATGTGTTCCGGTCCCGATTGTTCGAGGGATGGATAACGCTATCCAATGGATAATTCTCTTTCTACTGGATAACGCGGTACGTTTCCTTGACACTTATCCAACATATAGTGATTTATCCGTTGGATAGCGTCATCTACCCTTCGAACAACTGGACCCTAATCTCTATCAAAGAAGTTACACGCTTTTAAAACTGGCTCGTGTGGTCAGGGCTATAACTCGAGTGAGACAAGTCGGTTAAAGTACGGTAACCAGCCAAGTCGTCCGAAAGTCATCTCGCCCGAGGTCATGTCGCCCGAAACCGAAGTCAAGTCGCCCAAAAGCTTTAGTCATGTCGCCCGAAGAAACAAATACTTAAAGATCAGGGCAAGTAATTCATGGCAGTCTCCATATAGACTCCCTGTTACCCAGTCTCCATATAGACTCCCTGTTACCCATTCTCCCTGTGTACCCTGTGTACCCTGTGTACCCTGTATACCCATGTGTACCCTGTGTACCCTGTGTACCCTGTGTACCCATGTGTACCCTGTGTACCCGTGTGTACCCTGTGAACCCGTGTGTACCCTGTGTACCCTGTGTACCCGTGTGTACCCTGTGTACCCTGTATACCCTGTGTACCCGTGTGTACCCTGTGTACCCATGAGTACCCTGTGTACCCATGTGTACCCATGTGTACCCTGTGTACCCATGTGTACCCTGTGTGCCCTGTGTACCCATGTGTACCCTGTGTACCCATGTGTACCCTGTGTACCCATGTGTACCCTGTGTACCCATGTGTACCCATGTGTACCCTGTGTACCCATGTGTACCCTGTGTGCCCTGTGTACCCATGTGTGCCCTGTGTACCCTGTGTACCCATGTGTACCCTGTGTACCCATGTGTCCCCTGTGTACCCATGTGTACCCTGTGAACCCGTGTGTACCCTGTGTACCCGTCTGTACCCTGTGTACCCGTGTGTACCCTGTGTACCCATGTGTACCCTGTGTACCCTGTGTACCCCTGTGTACCCTGTGTACCCATGTGTACCCTGTGTACCCTGTGTACCCTGTATACAGGGTACACATGGGTACACAGGGTACACAGCGGTACACAGGGTACACATGGTACACAGGGTACGCAGGGTACACAGGGTACACATGGGTACACAGGGTACACATGGGTACACAGGGTACACACGGGTACACAGGGTACACATGGGTACACAGGGTACACATGGTACACAGGGTACACAGGGTACACAGGGTACACATGGTACACAGGGTATGCAGGGTATGCAGGGTACACAGGGTACACACGGGTACACATGGTACACATGGGTACACAGAGTACACAGGGTACACATGGGTACACAGGGTACACAGGGTACACATGGGTACACAGGGTACACAGGGCACACAGGGTACACATGGGTACACAGGGTACACAGGGTACACATGGGTACACATGGGTACACAGGGTACACAGGGTACACATGGGTACACAGGGTACACAGGGTACACAGGGTACACATGGGTACACAGGGTACACAGGGGTACACAGGGTACACATGGGTACACAGGGTACACACGGGTACACATGGGTACACAGGGTACACATGGGTACACAGGGTACACAGGGTACACATGGGTACACAGGGTACACAGGGGTACACAGGGTACACAGGGTACACAGGGTACACAGGGTACACGGGGTACACATGGTACACAGCGTATGCAGGGTATGCAGGGTACACAGGGTACACACGGGTACACATGGTACACATGGGTACACAGAGTACACAGGGTACACATGGGTACACAGGGTACACAGGGTACACATGGGTACACAGGGTACACAGGGCACACAGGGTACACATGGGTACACAGGGTACACAGGGTACACATGGGTACACATGGGTACACAGGGTACACAGGGTACACATGGGTACACAGGGTACACAGGGTACACATGGGTACACAGGGTACACAGGGGTACACAGGGTACACATGGGTACACAGGGTACACACGGGTACACATGGGTACACAGGGTACACATGGGTACACAGGGTACACAGGGTACACATGGGTACACAGGGTACACAGGGTACACAGGGTACACAGGGTACACAGGGGTACACAGGGTACACAGGGTACACAGGGTACACAGGGTACACGGGGTACAAGGGGTACACGGGGTACACATGGGTACACGGGGTACACGGGGTACACGGGGTACACAGGGTACACATGGGTACACAGGGTACACAGGGTACACAGGGAGAATGGGTAACAGGGAGTCTATATGGAGACTGGGTAACAGGGAGTCTATATGGAGACTGCCATGAATTACTTGCCAAGATCAGATGATGATACCGTTGATCGGCGAAAGCTTGGATTTTAAATTTCACTTTTACTTTTTACAGAAGTTTAAGGCCTAATTCGAACAGTTTGTATACTTTAACAATGCCCCTGAAGGACATGAACAATTTAATCAGACTTACAGACTGTAAATAGCCAATATCGTCTTGTTTTCTCAAGTTTTCTAATTGTTTTTGTTTGTTTTGAACAAAACGATTGTTTTCAAACTACTCATTGCTAGTTAGATGATTTGGATATATCAACAAAGTTGAAATGGTAAATTGGCCACCGTAACGATTACAAAAGCTGACGTTTCGAGCGTTAGCCCTTCGTCGGAGCGAATAGAGGAATTGTGGGTTGTGTGTGCTTTTCAAGGCAGAAAATGGAGCTACGTTATTGGTGGGAACATGGCAACGAGAAAAACACGAATAAATTAGTGGAATGAAAATCGTTCGTTGATCCCTGTGGGATTAGACTGCCGGTTTGAAAGATGAGCTTTTGTTCAAGAGTTTTGCTATATCCAAATTGTTCAAGAGTTTTGATATATCCAAATTATTTCGTTAGCCCTACCGACGCAGCCCCTAACAGTTTCTTTAGAAACTATCAGCCTTTACTCATTGCTAGTTTTGCTAAGCCCCGATTCAGACGAGTCATGACAAATAACAGCGGAAGAAAATTCGAGCCTTTTTTAGCATGGGCAGAAGATGAGGAGAGCCCTTTAGCAGGTCACCTAATGCCAAATGATTATTCGTCATCAAAGGGAAGCGAAGCGCCCTGTGCCAACGAAAACAATAGCAAGCATTTGAATTTTCCGTCAGCTAAACGCCTTAGACAGCACAGATGGAAAGGAAAGAAGTCAACATCATCCGTTCAGATCTTTGAAGATAAGAATTACCCTCCTGATGATTGTGATAATGTGCCCTGCGTTAGCTCGCGCCTTACTCCTAATGAAGTATAGAATTTATGGCTTGGCAGGATCATCTTAAAGGGGGCGAAATGTTTTCTCTTCCTTTCTAATTCCTTATTTAAACAAAACAAAGTAATTAGATATTTTGAAATTGTTTTAGTCAAAAAGGTACAATGAATCGTTTGTATCGATTAAATCCCTTTTTAGTGTGACCAGAGAAATATAAATTAATCCCACGTGAAATAACTGTACGTGGTAAAAACAATACATGTAAAGCAAAGGGGTAAAATATTTGCATTTCAGACTGACTCTTCTAAACAGAGACAGCTTTACTTGTAATCAACTGTGTTAAATGTACTGATGCATTTTCACTTAAATATCTGATCTTCTGTCCTGTGACGGGACTTGCGTTCTGGTAACTTAAACTTCAGATTAGCTCGATTCGGGTTCCCAACTTAAACTGAGACTAAGACCGACAAAGAACAAAACGCATGAAAACAGCGTGGACAAGAAGTGTTTTAAAATAGCGTTCAGTAAGTGTTACTAGTCCTTCCTAATCATTAATAATTTTTGGTGTTTCTTTCTCGACGAAGTAGGGAGTACGCACATTGTTTTGTGGTAGTTGAGTTTAACAAATCGACAGTGTTTTAACGTGGTCCATCCGATAAGAGTCGATAAGAGTATAGGCCACGCTAAACAACTATCGATTCGTTTTTCACCACAATATCGACGTAAAATAAAACGATTCTTTCAATGTGGGACACGTTGCGTGGCACGTTGACGCTAGCAGCGTTGTCTGTACTCTTATCGGTAGCGGCAAATTGGCCAATCAGATTGCGACATTACTTTCATTTGTGGTAAAAATTCCGTTACAGGTCACTATGAACATTTGTGGACAGCTTGGACCTTATGCGGCACTCTTCAATGTTTGAATGATTGACTTGCTCTTTTCTTGGCGCGGTGCCATCCGTTTGCCTTTCAGCGGAACGGAGGGTACTTCTTTCACACCTGAGACGAAATCCGCTTTGATGGCCTCTGCACGTGCTATCAATTCACCAAGAGAATGAAGTCATGTTCTCGTAACGCTCAGGCGACCAGGAGCCAACGAATGTCTGAAAACGAAGGAGGAGATTCGCTGTCAAACACTGCCCCTCTTCTCACACCAAGTAGGGCAAGTTCTTAAATTATTCAGAATAGATAACTAAGTATTAACAGACTGAAACAAAAGCTGCATTCATCGTAGATCCCTCACACTCTCAAGCGCCGCTGAGCCACACATAAAATTTACCCTCAAAATGTGGCACCTTTTAAACACTTTTTGACGAGAGAAAACCATGTAAAGAAAGATTAATCAACAGAAGACTTTGGAGTCGATTGACTCCGATCCTTCTCGGAAAATCGGAAACACGCGTCTCATTTCTTGGAATAAACAACAGGTAACCTCACTTTCCTTAACCTTCCCTTACCGGAAAGGCTAAATAGAATTATTTGTGGGGAAAAAAAATAATAAAGAAAACAAACCGCGCTCTTGAGATTTGTCTAGCAAACAAATAGAGACAAGGCTATAACCAATCGCGACTTGCTCACCTACTATACGTTTTAATTTAACGCGCTTCAGATCGCTTACATAACTGCTTTCTGCTGAGTTCTCTTTGGCTCCCTACAATTTTCTCTTCTCATTACCAATGTTTTATTACTTTGGTATTGCTATAACGACATTTAATGGAAAAGCGCTCTGGGATGAAATTTGACGGCAACTGACCCACCATGTAACTTCAACTAACATACAGATCAAAATCTGAAGTCTCAAACAAATGGCGAAACCGTACCTTGACTAGGCACAACCTTCGTGTACCCACTTTTTGCTTGGTCCATTGTTGATGTAGGTTATTTCATCCACTCTTGCCTTAATTGGCCTCTTGCACAGGTGACAGATCTGATCAAATTTTGCGGTAAGGGACCCTCTTCTCCCTTTCGCGGGGGTACCTTCAGATTTATCGCACGGTCTCTTTCGAGGAGAGTTGGTGGAATGAAGTTTTGGAGACGAGGCAGGTTTCTGGATTGGTATTTTTGGTGGTGTAGGAGGAGCACCACTACCAAAAACTCTTCCCTCTGATGCTTGAGGAGTTTTGTCTCCTGTCACACTTGTACCGCCACTTGTGCCAACAACGCTTGCACCACTTACTTTTTCTTTAGACGAAGAAAAGGACGCTTGTTTTATTTCTTTAGAGAGCAATTCTCTGAGCTTCGTGTGTCTCTCTTTTGGCTTGGATACTGTCACCACTTTTCTTAAATGGTCGGGGTCATAGACCATTATTACTTGTCTGACGCCTCGAGTGACAGCGGTGTAGACGTGCTGCCAGTTTTGAAAGCTGGGACTACCCAGGACATAAACTATTTTATCAGTCTCTGAACCCTGCAAAACACAAACGAAGATATGTAATTTAAAATAAGCTTTTTTACCATCTGCGGGAAAATATAAGTTCAGATAACTAAGCACTACAGAACGGTCAGACTATAGATTTTTCGAGATCAGCAAAATCAGTGAAACCGAACTGATAAGGGAAGGGGTCAGATCGTTGTATAAAAAATCTACGAAGTTGGCATCCAAATCGGTATTTGTAGATTAAGGGAAAACATGCAAAGCTGTAGCCACTACTCAAAGCCAGGGCTGGTTCATAAAAGAAGAAAGTGAATTTTTAACATCGAACTGTTTTTTCTTTTTTTTTTGTACAGGGGTGAAAAATAGGAGAGGAATTCTAATAGCTTCTGATTTCATCGATTCGATCACATTGTGGCCTTAAGAATCTGAGAAGAACAAGATGGTCTTGCTCTAGTAAATAACTACCTGCTACTTAAATTGTTGATAGTACCTGGAAAGTATGAATAGTCTTTGCCCAAGCATGGCACAGTTTAGCACTCTTCAATGACTTTATGTCCACTTTCACCATCTTCTGCCCATCATCGAGAACAAAGTATGTAATTTTTGTTCCTCGGTTGTCCTTTTCTACACTGATGTTTTCAATAAAGAAAATTTCCCCATTGGATAATTTCACTTCAGTCTCCGTGCCAGCATCAAAGCACTCCTTGTTCTTTCTGATGCATACTTTATCACCAATTCTGAAATCATCTTTCCCTCTGGGGTCTTCAAGGAGTGATTTTCGTAATGTTTACAACACAGCTCATTAATTTTCAAACAGTCCAGTCGTCGAAAGGTAATGAACTGTGAGTTGCGAGGTTCCAGTGATGGCACTGCACTTATTTTGTTGTTCAGTAAGTCTTTCACAATCTCTGTTTCCCTGAAGCCATCAGATTCCTGACCATTTTTTGTTTTCCTTGATTGATAGGGTAAGGAGATGAATCCCTTTTTGCAATCATCAGGAAAGATAGGCATTTCTTGTTGGGAAATCCTTCTTGCATTCTCAACAATCAATTGAGATTCTGCCCTGTGATTAGTTCTCAGCGTGATTGCGCAATCATTTTGTTCAAGTGCATGATAAACATCACTCAGGAAGTTTCCTGGTTCAATAGATGGTAGCTGGTTGACATCTCCCAGCAAAATAATCTGTTGGAGGGCAGTTTTCTTCAAAAGTATGTTCAGTAGGGTGGAGAAACTCTTCACAGAAATGAGTGAACATTCATCACAAACAAGGAGATTTACGTCTGAAAATTTCCAAGTAGACTCGTTTTGTTTTTCCTTTACTTCCTTAAGCCAATGGAAATAACTGAAGATTACAGAGTGTAGGGTGTATGCCTCAATGCCAGTCCGTTTCCCCAGAATTGAAGCTGCTCGGCCAGTTGGCGCTGTAAGCAGAATGGACTCAGATGGTTGCAACTTTCCAGAAGTCTCCTGGTGGTCACACTGATCACCTGACATCTGACTTTCTTCCAGCTCCAAGACTTTTGACAAAACTGTTGAAACAACATGTGTTTTGCCACAGCCACCCCTCCCTGACAGGACCACCACAGGTTTTTGGGTTATGAGGTGTGCAGCCCTAATCTGGTCTTGATCTCCATTAAACAGCTACAAGAAAATAAAGGCATATCGCTTGAAGAGTAAAACATTGACCTTTTCAGGGAAAGGTAAATACAGTACAAACCATAAATGCTTTTGATTTTCCCTTTTGCATCATTATTTACTAAATAGCAGTGTACATGGTTGGATTTTAGGAATTTTCCCCAATTTGGAGGATTGTCACCAACAAACTCTGTTACATTATTGCCCTAAATGGACCTTGATGGGTACACAGTAATAACTCAAATGCTCCCAGTTCTAAATAGATCCTTGTCCAAATTAGAGACAAAAATTCCAAATTTATCACTTGGATAAAGAAATACATTTCAAGTGGTGATGACAGTTTTAAATTATTTCCAAAATGTGAAGAGATTTGTATGACTGAGGTCCCGCCATTCTAACCAGCACCATATACATGTAAGTAAATCTTCAAATTTTATATGAAATTAAAATAAAAAGCTTAAACAAAAAACAGCACCTGGCTATAAGTAAAACTCTATCAATTGTTATAAAAGTGCCACACTAAATTTCAATGAAATTAGTCATGCAATAATTCTAATTGTAAGCTGTCAATTTGAGGAAGGGATCTTTGTCATTATGAAAAGAAGACATGTCTAGTCTCCTTTTGTTTATTGCTTGAATATTGATGAACCAGTCCACCCCTGTTTGATTGACAGTAACATGTACTTACCTTTTCATCTATCTCCATGTAATTAACCCAAGGCATTCCATTCCTGACAGTGCAGATATCTCTTACAATGCTTTTCTCATAGCCATGGATATGCGGTAAAAACACTGAGCATTCATCTTCAAATGTATTACCGGACATTCCCAAAGCATAAATCTCCAAGAGATAAGTTAAGCTTTCATCCCACTTGGTTACCTGATAAGGTCCAGGTGCAACAGGCTTGTTGTACCACCTACCACATTTCAAAAGACACAGAGGCACAAAGGTGTGACCCTCTTTATAGGTTAACTTACATAGGGCATTGTAAATATAGAGGGCATCACGCTTCACAACTGGCATAGCTGTAAGAAGTCCACAGTCAATAAATGCAGCCAACTTGGCTTCGCACCCTGAAATGCCAAACTTTCCTTGAAGGACCTTTTGGTAGCCAAGAATCCATGGTTCATTTCTAACTGCTTGCTCAATGCATTTTAGCACTTCTAGGCTTGTTGATGAGAATAGTGCATCTGTGTGATGAGGAAATAACCGATGAGCAATCTTTGTAAGCTCTGGTACTAAGAAAGCTTTCCCTGTGGCTGAGAAAAAAATGGAAAAATATTTATGTGATGCAATATATATATATATATATCATGTTTAATTTCCATGGTTTTCTATGTTAGACCTTTTTATAGAAGACATACCTCATCCAACAATCATAAGAAAATCTATATCAGAGGATGACAAGATAAAAGTTACAGATGTAGCTGTGAAATATATCAGTATCTGAGCAACTGCTCACTGACATGTACCCCTCCTAAAACCCAAACACAGTCAACTGATAACAAGTAAGGGTTAATGTTGGGTTAGGGGAGGGATGGGTGCTCAGTTGCACAGATACTACAACTGTGCACCTACCCTTCCCCTAACCCAATAACAGTCAACTGATAACAAGTAAGGGTTAATGTTGGGTTGGGGGTGGGATGGGTGCTCAGTTGCACAGATACTACAACTGTGCACCTACCCCTCCCCTAACCCAATAACAGTCAACTGATAACAAGTAAGGGTTAATGTTGGGTTAGGGGAGGGATGGGTGCTCAGTTGCACAGATACTACAACTGTGCACCTACCCCTCCCCTAACCCAATAACAGTCAACTGATAACAAGGGTTAATGTTGGGTTGGGGGAGGGATGGATGCTCAGTTGCACAGATACTTTCAATGATCCATTGTTTATCCCAGCTGGCACTTTTAAAGGCAAATGACCACCACAGACCAGTTGATTCACATTTCACTTGTTATCACCGAGATATATTTAACAGGTGTAAAAAGGAAACAATTGAAACACTCTTCAACAGTGGAATAAAGAAATTTTCGTCCAGCCAGTTCGTTACAATCTTTTTGTTTGTATAAACTGGTGTTTGGGCTTTATTTCAGGTTTGTTTATACCTTTTGAGACTTCACTGCTCTCAGCTTAAACATGGCAGAGGCCCCTCCAGTTCCAAGAGTGGAAATATCCATCAATTTTTGTTAATATCCCTTCCCCACAGGCTTTAACATGTGTTTGACAGAGTGGCATTGAGCATGCTACTGGGTCCCCAGAGGTCAACCCCCCTGGATGGCTGCTGATAACCACAATACACCCCAACAACAGTAGGCATAATCTTTGTACTGTTCTCTACCTCTATAAATCCTGCAGTGCTGATAAGAAGAATTTTTCTAAGCAAATCGAGCCTCATTAATTTGTGATAATTTCCTTCATTCTTATGACCTTTCAGTTTATGTTTGATTCCCTCAAAGACTATCTCTTTACACTTTGAGTAGTAACCAAAAGCATTCAAATAAAAACTGATCTTGTTAACTATATTGGTGAGCTCATAGTTCTTGAATAACCTTGGACACCAAACAGAGAGTTAAAACCTCAAATTTTAAAAAATTAAATCTGAAAGGGCTCCATTAAAACTAGCCCTGCTAAATTGGATGCCCCTGGCTAAATATGATTATAAATAAATAAATAAATAGAAAAGTAGCCGTTGAGTCATTTTGTTACTGGCTATCTAAGCCAAGCCTTGTATTAAAACAAACCTCAGAAAATTAAGCATTAGCTTCAAAGGAGTTGATACGTATATATTATAACAATTTACCAAGTGACCTAAAAATATCCTGTTTAAATCAACTTTTAAGCAATAATTAAAAAGTCATAATCTCAGGAATAGTTTATAGAAGGATATTCAATATCAATGTAACACAAGTCATATATACGTAAATGCAAATCAATGTACAGGATCTGTAGATCATAGACCATCAGACTTGTCAGTATCAGGTAATAAAGGGGGTCTCCCAGATAAGCCTTAAAAGGCTTCTGAGACTTCCTACTCAAGATTGTGTTAATTTTATTGCGGAACGAAGTGTTGTAATAACGACGATCTTGTGCAATAAAAACTGTGATCACGAGTAAATATAACCTGTAAGAATCTCCCATTGTGCCGACGCAAAGGTAGCCGTTAAGTCATTATGGCACGCCAACAACAAATCACAACAAACCAGAGGCCAACATTCGAAATATCAACAGTCACTGTACGACTTACCCGTGGAGGTTAAACTTTTCCGAATCTGTTTGACAATATCATTGTCGATGTCACTACTGCGTTCGAATTCCGTTATGTTTTCCGATAGACAATCAAACGTCGTCCTGAGATTTCTATTTTCGAAGAAGTCCAAAATCGCAAAGGCATGTTGTTCCTGGACACGGCATCCCTGCGTCAGAAACAAAGAAATCAAAGATTTATTGACCCCATCGTCAGATCGAATGCTATAGGACGGAATGCTCTTCTGCGTTTGAGAACTTCCTTTCATTATCATTTCAGCCATCCACCAAGGGTGCGTAAACATTCGATCAAATCTAGCGCGCACAAGTTTTTCTCCCTTTGGTTGAAGTCGCCCATCCAGTTCTTTGAGTTCTCTCAGCCTTTCTGTGACATACCGGGTCCTCGATGGGTTATAGAACTTGTATCTTCCACAGGTAGTGTTAACGATGTCGTGATAATCTGGGTTCTCGAAATCTTCATTGTCACTTTCACTTTCCACTTCGGAGTCCTCTCCATCTCCGTTTGAGTTTCTTTTTTCAGGTAGAAAGTAGCCTCGAAAGCTCGCCATGATGTAAACGTCTTCCAAAGATTAAAAATTTCCGAAAAATGTATCATTCGGAACTCAAAATTATGAGGGTAAACTGCGGACACTTACATGAACAATGTTCATATTTTCCCGCGCTTCCGTTTGTAACTCGTAAGGTCACGTGGTCTCTTTAACTCACGGGAATTTTTAAGAGTTTTGTCATGCAAGAACGCTAAATATGTTAACACAGGCGGTCCAAGCTCTCTTTGAGAACCACATAAGGAACACAATTTGCATATCGATTTATAAGGATTTGTATGGGATTTTATACAAGATATCCATAGAGATAGTTAAAGGGGAAAATATTAAAAATTGCTTACCTTATTCCATACGTGTGTTGTTTGCTCCTGGTGTCGCTATTTTACCGATTTCACTTGATTTAAGCGGTTTTTTTTTAATCCTGCTTACAAACCCTTAATGGTGGCCAATTTACATTTACAACTCAGTTGATAAAACCAAGTTACCTTGTTACCCCCACCAACGCACCATCACAGTTTCTTTAGAAACTTTCCTCCTTTATTCATTTTTTCTTTTTTAGACACAGGTTGGAGCACAAACGTACACCAACAATTTTAAAATCCTCTCGCTGAATTCGAAGGATTTCAGCCGTTCAAAGAACAGCATGCAATTATTGATGGGAACATAGATCGCAAAACGCGCGAATGGGTAAGATCTTCCTAAAAAAATTAAACTACAAAAAGTGTCTTCTCCATGTATTATTGAACCAAATTTTCCAGGCTTAATAGGTTATTACTACCACTATTTTTTTTAACGGTATGAGGCTTTGCTGAGCGTGCTCCACTATAGAGGAAGACTTAAAAATAAATCATGGGTGAAAGAACTGTAATAAGAAGTCTATAAAATAAATCACAAAAGCATATAGAAAAGTTAAAACAAGTAAAATTTTGCGCTTATTGGGCGACCAATCAGGATATATTCTGCGAGACAAATTTCCCGTTCAAATTTTCAAGGAAAAAAGAATAATATTCCAACAGTAGAACCCACCAAACAATATTTCCTAAACATTTTGATACGTCCCAGCAACGAAATCTCATTTGTAATACAAATGAACGTCGGTAACTGTTACAAACTCTAAGAACTACTTTAACTGCCGACGGGAGAGATTTCATCAACCATTTAAACCCCGATATCATCATCTTTTTGACGCTTATACTGGTCCCTTTTGCGTATCACTGGTTGAGCACTTAACATGAATCCAAGATTTGCTGGAGCCCTTAAAATGATAAATAATTTGGTCTTTGCCTGCACGAACTGGACGTTTGCAGACCTTGCAATGGCCGTTGTATTTTGCAGTAGTTCCTGTTGTAGCTGTGTTCTTATCAGCAGCTTGCTGGATTTCTGTTGAAGTCTGACTCAAGGGGCTAACAGATGAAAGGGACGATGGGAATTTCCTAAGGCACGGTGGAGTCTGCGGAGGAGATAAAAGAGTGGTACCCTCAGGGTACTTTCTTTTCAGTATCGGGCTCTGAAAAATCTTTGCGTCCAAGATTTCCTGTCCGTCCTGTTTGGTGTTTTCTGGATGTTTCCTTTTGTGGCTTGGACTTTCAACAACGACTTCAAAGCCACTATTCCACCGCTGAGGGGAACCAACAGATATCTTTTGCGGGTCTCTGGCATCTGAAGCATTTACAGCCATTTCCTGACGGTGGTCTGCAGCCAATTCACGAGAAGACCTACTTCTCTGTGAAGCAGGAGCGTAGCTCGTGTCTCCTTGCTCCTTCCTATGCTTCCTGATATTCAGATTTTTTTTTGAGATAAAAAAATCAGTTGAACATCTTAGATCGCTGGTCGAGGGTGTTGCTTGTGGAAAAGACTTCTCTGATACCCGCTTTTGGTCTTCGCCATGAGCCTCTAGTACTGAATTTACAGCGGCTTCTTTCATGTCATCAGCGGGCAGAAGAGGAAACGTATTCTCGACACCAACTCCAGAATCTAGGCCAATTTGGGCGTTGGTACTCATTCCATCATGCATATTAGGCCTAAATCGGCATCTCAAAGCTTTCTTTATGTCTTCCTTTAATTTAGTCTTACGTGGTACAGGGTGTGACGTCACGGCACGCAACAAGGAGCTATGTTTGTATATCATTATAACTTGCCGCACGCCACGGGTGACTGCTGTGTACACATGCTGCCAGTTCTGGTAACACGGATTTCCCACCACATAGACAATCGTGTCACACTCTGAGCCCTAATAAAAAAGTGGCGTTGCGTTAGATTTGATGAAAAGGCCGACCAACAGAATCCGAAAATAAATGGATCAGTATCTGAGCAACTGTCCACCCATCCCTCCCCTAACCAAACTTGTTATCAGTTGACTGTTGTTGAGTTAGGGGAGGGGTGGGCTGGGTGTAAAGTCCCTTTGTTACTGTTATTCATACCCAGACATTGACCCTTTAACATCTTTCAAAAATAATTTTCAATGTTTAACTTTAAATCCTGAGAATACAATTAGGTTGCGATGTTTATTCCCCAACAAGTGAGCAATCACGAAATAGGCTTGCAGGGATGAAAGTGTAGTCTTTGAATTTTTCTAACTCAACATATATTGCACTCTACTTTTATGTATTCCTTTATGACTTCCTATATAATTGTGAGAAATCGTCGTAAATGCTGCTAGAAAGTGCTCAATACACGAGTGTTGCTCGAAATACTATTCAAACTGACTAAAATGAAACACACATGATTCCCTGTAACTCTGAGTTTCGTGCCTTCGCACTCGTCAGACAGATTGAATATATATATAATAGATATAGAAGTAGTGTGGCACACGAGGACGGACAACTTCGAGCGAAGGAAGACATATACTCAATAAAAAGTCTAAAAAGTTTAATAAAAAACGTTTCGGTCCGAGACCTTCATCAGTTGTTATATATATATATATATAACTTCAGGATTTGAAGGTTACTATACCACCACGTGAATTTATCAATAACTGACATCAGAGAGAACGCTGCCGCCGCCCAGTTAGCCCAATGGATAGTGCGCTGGACTGTTGTGCGGGAGGTCGAGGGTTCGAGCCCCGGCCGGACCAACACTCAAGGTCTTAAAATAATTGAGAAGAATTTGCTGCCTTTCAAAAAACATCAAGAAATGGTTAGATATTCTAGTCTTCTAGGATAGGGACGAATAAATGGAGGTTCCGTCTCCTGCAGGGTTGGGGTAGGAGACGTTAATTTCCCACACACGAGATTACTGTGTGACGGATGTCCTCCCCTGGGGTGGGGTGGTGGGTTTGCTGTGAAGGCCGTAAGTTAGATAACTCATTGGGTTAATTACGTCACCTTCGTTAAATAAAGAATATTGTATTGTATTGTATACAACTGGTCTGACTGTAAATTTAATCTACAGTTGGACCAGTTGAAAGTTTATCCTCCTGTTCTCTCCTGGCATTTATATATTTATGTGTGTGTGTGTGTGTGTGCGTGCGTGCGTGCGTGCGTGCGTGTCGGGTGAGGGCAAGAGACCAAGCCTTATTGCTATTTGTTCTACATCTGATTGGCTGAGAGGCCTGTGTAAGTCTATCAGACCAGTCACAACATCAAAGGTGAGGAAAAACCAAAACAATTCTGAACAACTTTCAAAACTAGATTGAAAACCACGACACCTAGCATCAGAATCAGATGTAAGGATTGTTTAGTGAAAGAAACTCCTTTAAATCTGAAAGTTACATCTTATTTTCCAGTTTGCTAGAAAGAGCTCTTACCTGGAATGTGTGAATGGTTCTTGCCCAGGCATGACTCAGTTTGGCTGATTTCAGTGTCCTGAAATCAATCTTTATTTTCTTTTCGCCATTGTCTAGACAGAAGAACATTTTCCTTTTGTTCCTTTCATCTTGTTCCTGAATGACTTCCTGAATGAAGAATATCTCTCCATTGCAAATTTTGACTGTTTTCTTATCGTATTCATCAAGACATACCACGTTACGCCTCACACAGACTTTGTCTCCAACTTCAAATTTCAGTTTCCCACGGTGGTCTTTGATGGGGTGTTTGCTGAAATGCTGGGCACATATTTCATTAATATTGTCACAGTCATTACGCCGAAATGCCACAAATTGAGATTCGTCAGGTTTAGGCAGGACAAAAGGGTTTCCCTCATTTTTTAGAACACCTTTAACAACTTGAGTGATCTTGTTACCATCAGAGTCAGCATTTGCATTGTATTTTACTGAGAAGAAACCTCTTTGTGGATCAAAATGTGGCATCTGCTGCAAAGATATTTTTCCAGCATTTTGAACAATAAGTTCCGAATCTGATCTGTGGTTAGTTCGCAGAGTGATGCAGAGGCCATCTTTCTCCAACACATGGAAAACATCGCTCAGAAAATTCCCAGGCTCTATGGATGGAAGTTGATTTACATCCCCCAAGAGAATCACCTGTTGAAGTTGGGCATGCCAATGCAAAATGCTGATCAGCTTGTAGAACACCCTCACAGACACCAGACTACATTCATCACACACTAGAAGGCAAACATTGCTGAATTTCCACTCATTGTGATCTCCACCCTTATTTTTCCAGTGTAGAAATGTGAAGATGACTGAGTGCAGTGTATGTGCAGGAATCCCAATTCTTTTCCCTAAGATGGAGGCAGCCTTGCCAGTTGGCGCAGTCAACAAAACTTGTTCATTAACTTCTTTGAGTTGCTTTTTAATGTGAGATGAAACTTCATCTTCCTTGCTGCCTGGATCAGGTTCAGTGGTTTCATGCTGTTCAGTGTAATCCTGAATGATTAAAGGTTTATTTTGCTCTGAATATTGGGTGCAAGATGGATCCAAAGCCAATACCTCACTGTAGTCTTCACAAATGTCTATGTTTGTTTCAACTGAATTTACAGGGTTCTCTTGGAGGATCTTTTCCTTCTTTTCCTCTAGTACCTTCTTCAAGATTTCTGACACAACAAATGTCTTACCACAACCACCCCTGCCTGAGAGTACAGCAACTGGTTTTGTTGATATGAGTTGGGCTGCATGGATCTGGTCTACATCACCATCAAATATCTGTTGTAGAAAAATCATAGGAAACAGTAAAAGACAGTTAAACCTCAACGCTTCTCTAGTCTTCTCTGCGCCATGTCAATACATGTGAAGTTTCAGGGGGGGTGCAATTGTGCATCGTGCATGAGAGGTATCACTTCAACTGAAAGGTACAAAACATGTAGGTCCAAATCCCTGAGCATATATATGTAATCACTTTCTACTATTATTGACCAGGAAGGTGGAGGGAGGGGCACCCTGTACAAAATTGACTTGCATGTCCCCTACCCCCAAATATGTTATCATCATACATCGGAGGACCTTTCGGTCATACCTGATACATGAACCGTATGGTTCTTTCACAATCACATGTACTGAAACTTGACCCTCTCTCTGTCAGGTTCTCAAAATCAATTCTCCTTGGTCTCTAATGCATTACTTATGTCTTTAGCTGTTGAGAATTTGGTGTTAAAGTCAAAATGCATCCCCAAGTTGATATTTTTACCTTTATTCTCAGCACCCTCATGCTTGCCAATGCAGTTATATTGTGCAGAGAAAACACTTGTTGGTCATTTTTTATGTTTAAAGGGTTTTAAAACTACTTTTTAAAGATATGCAGCACAATCAGGACCTACTTTCTCATCAATCTTCACATTATCCAACCAAGGTTTTTTATCCATGATTGCAGCCACGTGTTTTGCAATTCCTTCTTCGTAATGACGAATGTGTGTCAAAAAAACATGCTGATTGTCACCCAGATGGTTTTCGGAAGTCCCTACAACATCGATTTCTTTTAAATAGTCAAGACTTTCTTTCCAGTTAGTGATTCCCTTTAACTTCTCCATCTTCTTCAGCATCTTGAATTCTACAAAAGTATGGCCATCCTTGAGAATCAATCCTGATAGGGCATTATATATGCACAATGCATCTTGCTTGGCAATTGGCATTTGGTTAAGTAAATTGCAGTCTTGGAATGATTTTAGCTTTACTTCACAGCTTGAGAGCTCAAATCTCTCTTTGAGAACCCTCCAGTAACCAAAAACCCAGGGTTCTTTATCCAGTGCCTCATTGAGCTTTTCCAGCATTTCCATAGAATATTCCTCAAAGATGGAACAAACACGACGAGGAAAGAGCCGATGAGCATACCCAGTAAAATAAGGTACAGCAAAGGCTTTACCAGTTGCTGTAGAGACAATAAAGTTAAAATGTAAATTAAAGAAAAAATACACCACCTCCCAGTTAGCTCAATGGATAAAGCGCTGGACTGTTGTGCAGGAGGTTGAGGGTTCGAGCCCCAGCCAGACCAACACTCAGGGTCTTAAAATAATTGAGAAGAATTTGCTGCCTTTCTATAACATCAAGAAATGGTTAGATATTCTAGTCTTCTCAGATAGGGACGAATAAATGGAGGTCCCGTCAACTGCAGGGTTGGGGTAGGAGACGTTAATTTCCCACACACGAGGTTACTGTGTGATGGATGTCCTCCCCTGGATGGGAAGGTGAGATCGATGGAATGAAGCGGCTGCCAGAGGCGCCTGATATGCTGAAGTCTGTTCTCAACCTTAAAACTGCACCCGTAATTCAGCCTTGGGCTGCAAGCGGTCAGAAATACTATATTATACTTATAATATTATTATTATTATTACACTTTACAGTTAAACCGTAAAACACTGACACAGTGGATTATTAAGTTGAAGTATTGAAATACTTCTGATCAAAACAAGCCCATGGCAGGTTTCTGAAAATGTACATTTGCTGACGTGGTTGATTGCTTTGTTTTAGAGGAAAACAGAGTCTGTAAACCCATCCAGTCAAAACAAATATAGTAAAATTCTAAACTTGGAACAAGCTTATTTTCAAATGGATGAGATTGGAAATCCAAAATTAATAATTTGTTGTCCTCTAAAATTTTGAAACTTAATATTTTTTTGCACTAAATGGCTTGAACCCAGGGGTAACATGTATTTAATTTACTCCATTTTCACTGCATTAATTTTTGCAGTGGGAAGGACTAGAAAGGAACATAGGAACCATTCGTGCTAGTCCACCCTCCCCACCCCAGGGGAGGACATCCATCACACAGTAATCTTGTGTGTGGGAAATTAACGTCTCCGACCCCAACCCTGCAGGAGACGGGACCTCCATTTATCCGTCCCTATCCGAGAAGACTAGAATATCTAACCATTTCTTGATGTTATAGAAAGGTAGCAAATTCTTCTCAATTACTTTAAGACCCTGAGTGTTGGTCCAGCCGGGGCTCAAACCCTCAACCTCCCGCACAACAGTCTGGCGCTCTATCCATTGAGCTAACCAGGAGGCGGTGAAAGTGTAGTTTGATCGTCCAGGTGAGTGTAGTCCTGAGAAGGACTGTTGTCGGTGGTAGTGACCTGACATTTCGACAACCTGTGCAGAAGTCATCATCAGAGTCAAGTGAATAGTTGTTGTCAGTAAAACTGACCAATCATCTTACAAGAACAGAAATAAGAACATTCTACTGACAACAACTATTTACTTGACTCTGATGATGACTTCTGCACAAGTTGTCAAAACATCAGTCACTACCACCGACAACAGTCCTTCTCAGGACTACACTCACCCGGATGATCACACTACACTTTCACTTATATTTTTTAGTGCAAATTATCCTTGGTCCCATGTTCAGCCTCACCCCCAAAATTGGAGGTTCTCAGAAGAAAAAAAAAGTGTAGTTCAGAGAATTTGCTACTGCATCTTATTGTAGTATTTCCCTTTAATCTCATCACTTGTCTGTTTATATTGTTTTAATCCTGAAATTTTCGTCCCTCGTAGAACTGAAAAGGTTAAACAAAGGGAATACATAAAATAACATAGCATGTGGCTATCTCAGTCTATAAACTGGAAGATTTTGCAACACTATGTACAGACTGAGTTAGTGGTGTAAAATCTTCCAATTTATAGATGTACTGCTATCTATTACACCACTGAACATTCTTCTTCCATTTTTGCAATTTTAGCCAGAAAACATTCTTATCATGTTCTCATCATTGTGTGGCATAGTATTTCTGAATCAATATATAAATCAAGTTTGATCACAAACTAAGTTGTTCTTCAGTGTATTGTGTAATGAGAAAACTGCACTGTTAATGTTAAAAAAATGTCCCTATAAAGTAAGTGGTTGAGTTAATTGTCCTGTCAGTCCACACTTATATATTTATGTCTTCCACTTTTATTTACACTTCTCACAAAAAAAATGAGCAAAATAAAGATGTTCTTAACTGAATCTCAGCCTGAGTAGGTTAAGTCCATGAAATTTTGGTTAATCTCAGCCTGAACGTTCACATGAATTATGGTCTTTTTGTCCAAGTCTTATCGTCCAAAACTTTATTCATCTAAGTCAGTTCGTCTAATTGTTAAGTCTTTTCTCGAAGCAAATAAATAACTTCTAGAGGGTTATATGAGGTTTTAGTATAATTTCAGAGCTGAGCAAAGAGTTTCCAGCAATCTGATTGGTTGAGCGGTTCCTTATATGACGCTATATAAACTGCTCCACATGGTTTATATAAAATGTTAAAAGAAATTGTTAATAAATGATATGATTTTAGAAATTTCTCTGTTGTTCAGCTCTGAAATTATACTAAAATAATTATTCGCCTCAGGTTCGGTGAATATTGTCGAATAACCCCCGAGACGAAGTCGAGGGGATTATTCGACGATATTCACCTCGCCTTCGGCGAATAATTGTTAAATATAAAGAACTTATTAGTACGAGCCGTTTCCATTTTGGTTCCGATAGCTTTAGTCACCATCCTCGCTTACGAATTCAACGTCGTGAATTAAGATAAATACACAGAGAAGATTTGGGGTCATTTTTGGCTTAGTTTTATTTCTTTATCGTGTTGGACTATGTTGTTGGTTATGTCGGACATCTAGTGATGTTACACTTAACATAACAGACGCTTCACAACAAGCCTAATATTCCCTTTTTTTTGCGCGAAATAATTAAACGGCAAGCCTTTATTTTTGTCACTATCTATTTAAATATACTGCGTTACAACTTAATTTAAAATAATGTTGTAACTTTAACGAAAAGACTTCGACGAAAAGATTCTTGGACGAAAAGACCGGATACCGTTCACATAAAAAAAAGGTTCTTACAATAAGAAAAAAAAAAAAGAGGAACCTGAAAAGATAAGGAAAATTGTAATAGATCTTGGATAATTGTAATAGATCTTGGACGTGGAAGGGTTAAATAAATAAGCAAAATCAAAATAGAGCATAATTGAACTTACGCGTATGTTGCAGCGCCGCTCTAATCTGCTCAGCAACATCGTGGCCGACTCTGCCAGTTGCAGAAAATTTTTCCAGGTTTTTAACCAAATCCTCTAGTGTAGGTTTAATATTTTTCATTTCAATAAACTCTAACAACATTGTGACGTGTTGGTCATTCACTTTCAGTCCCCTGGTCAGGAACTGCGAAAGCAAGCTTTTATCCACATTATCGTCCGTTCGGATGCTGTACGAAGGTAGTGAAGTAGCGTGCTTGACGTTCTTCGAAGATTTCGACGCGTGCAATTCGAATTCCACTCTCCACCAAGGATAAGAAAAACGCTCATCAAATCTACCACGTACATAGGTTGTGCCCCGTCCAAGGCGAAATCGACCGTTTTCGACTTCCATTTCTTGCATTTTCTTCACACCATTGCGAAGTTTGTGCGATGGCTTATGAACGAAGTCAAAATCTTGATCAGCGTCTTCGAAGCCTTCATCGTCACTTTCACTCTCGAAATCAGAATCTCCTTGCTTCTTGTCGCTGTCTTTTTCCTCAGCAATAACGTAAAAGGAAGTCATAGCATGAGCGATCTCAGTTTCAAATAAAAGTTATAAACCATTTAGGTACCTTTAAGCTACCGCACTGCTGATAAAAATCCCTAACGAAGTTTCGCGCGCAAACAACACAGCGCGCTCTCAGTATCAATGAGCTATGTTTGTACTTGGGGGTATAGAGTGGGGGACATACCTTGTCTAATCAAATTATCGTCAATAAATCGCCCTTTTTTCTATAGTCGGTTTTATTTATGATTATTTTACCAGAAAATTGACGACTTCTATCAAATTTTTCTTTCTCTCTTACACTGTTAAACACGGAAAATGTTATTTTTGTTCCATTCTTATATTTATCTCACCCCTAGACGTATCCTTTTCGTCACATTGATACTCGAAGTAATCTTAGCACAGTGACGTCAAACGATATCACTTAACTGACCTCATAAATTTCACCATCAAACTGCGTAGCTAATTAATACAGGCCTCGACAAGAATCAGTTAGTGAGAAACTACGTTTGGTTGTTGAAGTATGTGTACAGAAACTTGAGAATTCAAATCAAGATTGATCCAGCTGCGAACTCTCCGAAAGCTTTTAGAACGTGACAATTGCTAAGAATTTCTGCGGCACGCGTAGAAGAGATCGTTTTTCTTGCAACCAATTGGTCCCATCGCAAAACATCAACGAAATGCAAGCACGTTTCATTATCTACTTGTTGATTTTGGTGATAATCACGGAAGGCGAGGCATGGAGAAGGAGAAGGAGAAGGCGCTGGACTCCACCGCCGCCTCAAAACTGCGTTGTCTCCGGTGAGTGAAACGGAGAAAAACATTAGTGTTGTGTTTATATGCTAGTCAGTGGTCTAATCTATGCCCATCTTCTAGAAATATTTCCTTATCTAACAGCCGAGTTAAACCGTTCAGGCTACTTTCATCGGCAAAAGAGATCATAGACCACTTAACAAAAGAGTTTAAAAGTTTTGAAAACTAGTTTAAAACTTAATTGAAATTTTTTGTCGTACAACTTTTTTGAGTACTAGTTTTATTAGTGAATGCAGCAATTTGAGGTTTAAAGGCGAGTTTGAATACTTCGAAACCAAAACTTATCGAATTCTCTGAGTACTAGTACGATTTGAATTGGCTTGCAAGAGCAGATTCTCCCTCGCGATATTTTTTCTTGAACAAAATCGACGTAAACCGTACTGACGATTCCACTTCTCTTTATTGTTTTTGCATATAATTCGTGTCCGCATAATTGGTCACGGAAGTTTATTTTGGGATTTCCTCGATCTAGCTACCCGGAACATTTAGTTATTCCTTTAAAGAGTAATTTCGTTCCAATCGACGGCACTGGTCATCACTCCGTGTTACTTATGATCAGTTCCCTGCTTGGTTTATTGAGTTTTAAAATACCCTTAGTGGGAATACAGATGGGTTTCTGGGAGTTTCTTGGGGGAGGTAAATTGGTGGTGCTGCCATGGAAGCGCAGAAGGATGGAGACTCTGAAAGATAGAAATTTCACGATGAAATATTCAATAGCTGTTTAACCCTTTTTTTTTTTCTTTTTTTTTTTTTTTTTTTAACAAAACCGCAAACGGAAAATTCCTCCTAAAGAAACGGTTTTAAAATGAATTCAACATTCAACATTCACGGCAATGAACCATCCTTTTTATCTCATTTGGCGTAGAAGTATAATTCTTGGCATGAAATTTGTCGCAACAAACCAGAGCTTTATTCTCTTTTCAAGACTTCCCTTTGCCCTGTTGGAGTGTCAACCTTGCTGTGGTTTACACAAGGAAAAAGCACTGTAGGATATTGACAGACTAAATACATGAGCTGTCACTTGAAAGTGACAAAGCAGAATGCTAATTTATTTTTGGTAATTATTGATGAAATAATGTTAACTCTCTAAATGCAAGGAAGTTGTTGTATGTACTATCTACAATAATTTTAGCCTGTACGTCGCAAGTTGATCATTAGAGATCTGACAATCTAGAACTTGCATGACAACAACATTGGAACTATTTGAGTGTATTTGTTTTCATAAGCTAATAATAGATGACGGGTGATTAACAGGTTCTTTAATAGTGCTCTTACTGGTATTTGGATTTCATTTTTAAGAGGATGTATTTTTGTTTCCTTCTAAATGTTTTTTTTTTCCTTGGCAATGAATGTGCGGTGTTTTAATTGATCTCAAGATTTGATCTTTGTTCGTTACGTGGTAAATATATGCATGTGACGTTTGTACGGAGCTGAGATTATCATTGTTGTTTGAAACAATACTACTTGTTTTGACGATGTTGCCATTAGACAACGAAGTCTATATTGTTTTGTACGACTACAAATGGCTTGCTGAAATATCAATTTTTGCACACTCTTATTAACAAATCGTAAATTTGTAATTAAGAATAACGTAAAAGCCAACTCTCTTTAAAGCATTAGGAAATCAAGTAGATTTGATATGTTTTGTTTGAAATTGTCAAGAAGCAGTTATGTAATGTATTGATTCTGCGCATGGGTTTAAAATAAGGCATTTTCTCATCGCTGCATCATAACAAACATTCCTCATTTAAAAGAAATAGTGATTATAGTCAATCTTCTTTAAAGCATGAGAAAAAAAATGATACTGAATTATGCATTTTCAAAGGCAGATAATTGCTACCAACTTAAAGAATCATCCTTGTGTGTTATCCATTGTTTATTTTTTCCTTTTTTAGAGGGGTTGTTTTATGTTAAAAATCAACTCAGAAGTTGCTCATTTTCTTATAATGTATAGACCTTGGTTTAGTGCATTTACCCTTTGACTTGTATTTAAAAATTTTTTAAAAGATGTCTAAGTTTTAGCTTTGGTATTTTGTTTTTTTAGCAGCAGGTTGTTACAGAAATGTTGAACAATAAGCATATAGGAACTTCCTTTGTTTTTGTGGACAATCAAATCAATGAAGTGAAACAGCTGGAAAGAACCTTGTTCTGTTTCAAATGAAAAATTTGTTAATTAGATCATTAAGTTACGTTTTATGTACAGTTATCAGCTTTGATTCTAGTCTTATGGTGAGTAAAAATGAAGAATTAAGTATTTATGCAAACATGTCCCGCGGTGTTCAGAAAAAAAAAAACAATCTTATACAAATGTATCCAGAAAATAAAACTGAACACTTTGAAGTTATGTGCAGTTTTAGAGCCCCCATGCATATCAGATGTTCTAATTTCAATTCAGCTAGAAGTGATTGTAAAGAAAGATATTAAGCCACGACATCAGTGTGCTCAGCGTTTTTCTCATGGTCGCTTGACAACAGTGTGATAAGTGTTTTTAAGGCTTAACTGCCTCCTATGGAGGGGAAGCCATAATGTTGTCCTATTGAGTGATTGTAACAATAGAATAAGAACAACCTCTTTGCCCACAGCAAAGTCTGCAGAGTGTTACCCAATATTCCTCACTCTTGGCTTTTGTTTGTTTCAGAACATCTTCAGTCTTTCAATGCTTGGTGACAATTTCTTCTGATCACTTCTAATGTTACTCAGAATTAACACTAGCCTCCTGCGCGGATGTTCTGGACAATGCCTAAGAATGTCTGCGCAGGAGGCTAAATTAGCACATGATCACACACTGTTTTCTGGTGCTACAAATTGTTTACTTTGGAAAACTACAGAGGGCAATAAACATCTCACATTTGTTTCAGGGTGGCATGCAAAAAAAAACAAAGCTCTATGTTGCAGAAATGTCTTCATAGTGGGTGTGATTGGTGAACTTAAAGGAAATTTTTTTTTTGAAGATGAGCATTTTTCTGCTTGAATCAGGGAATTATGCCTTGTAGATCCAAAGATATGATTTTTTCAGTTCTTGCCGTGACACCACAAAAGATGATAAACATCTCAAATTAGTTTCGCAGTAGCATCTTCAGCACTTAATCAAAAAAAGACTTTTCCTTGCAAAAATATCTAAAAATTAATTTGATCAGCAAATTTTAGAAACTTTATAGAAAAATTTTATATATTCAAAAGAGAGTGTTTTTCCATTTCAATTAATCTGCTTCCTACCCCAAAGAGCAAAGTGAAGCGAGCAAGGTCCAAAATATGATAGCGTGAGTTTAAAGGGTGATGCTATTCAATGGAATGAGGGAATGATGGCATATCCTACAACACAGAGTGCCTTTTAGTATGAAACAAAAATCTCACAAAAATGGAATTGCAATGAAAAATTTAAGAAAATCAACAGAAATTTAAACTAAAAGAAGCCTAGTTTTATCATTATTAGAGCTTAGAAGATAGACTGATAGAGGAACAGTGAGGTTCTTCAGCTATCTAAGTTATCATTGCTATTAATGTTGTTATCATTATTATTACCATTATCATTATTATTATTATGATTATTTGTTATTATTTAATTATTGGTTGAGTGTCAGTTAGTCACTTTATTTTTGAATCATCTTTCTCTTGCAGAACAGGGTACTAGTCATACATATGTGGGATGTGGCAGCAGTAGCTATATGCTGTGTTAACTGCCTATTTTTCTCATGTTGCCTGTTTCTGTTTTTAAGTTTTAAGTTTTTGTAAATTTTAACTTGGGGCATTCAAAGAAATCGGTGAAGATTTTTACTTTCAAATTTCCAGATCCTTAGAAGCAAGATTTGTCTTTTGGCAACGAATCTTTGAGTCTTCCTGATATACTTTGACTTATTTGCATTTAAGAATTACTGTCAGTAAAAATATACTTTTATTGAATTTTGGTAATATTTGTAATGCTAATTATACTTGGAAGGGATGTAAAATATTCTCTATAATCAACTATCTTAAGTTTTCTATTTGTACCTATCTACAGTTAACACTGGTACAGTTGCAAGTTAGAATTAATTTGGGGCCTCGTTTTTAACTGGTGGGGGGGGATTACAATCTACCCAGGGAAGACTGGTATGCATCCGTCACACTCTCTGAAACCTTTGGAAAGTAGACCAGAAATTGCTTCAATGCTTAAAATAATTGCTCCTCATTAGCAGCGTTTGCTAATTTCAATAACAGTATATTCATATTCAATAAAGTCATATTCCAAGTAGTACAATGGACAGGCCTTTAGAAGCAGTCATTTTCAATTTTAAGGAACTTACAAGAACTCCATTTTGTGAAGTGTGAAACAGTGAAATCGATTCAGACACCTCGCTCTGTCAGAGTCTGTCTCCACAAAGGGTATATAATTTAATGTTACTGAAAAAAATTTCTAAAACTTATTGATTAAAATGGGTTGTAGCTTACAATGTACCAGAGATGAACCAGCATCCTGTATCAGTTATAATGCTCTCAATCTGCTCTGTGCCAAAGTCTAAAACTGTAATGAACTCTCTAATAAAGGTTCAGAAAACAAGACAGATAATAAGTCTTTCTCTCTCAATTCCCTTTCAAATATATTTTGTCATGAGACAATTCCCATTTGGTCTCAGGCATTTAGGAAGAGGGCACTAAAAAATCAATAGCAACTATTGAAATCGAAGGAAAATGAATGCAATTAATTTTCGCACAGGGTGGAGCTCATGGAGTACCTGTTCACAGCAATGCCATATTGGAACCCAAAGAAGGACACGTACTGTCACCACTGGTGCTAGCTGGGGAGGCTCTTGTCCATATCATTTGTCTGAACAAAAATCATGCGGTGTAATCAATGGAGGATGTGATCAGCTATGTAACAATGGGGTGTGTTCTTGTCAATCAGGCTACACACAGTCAGGTACAGACTGATCTTTTTGCACTATTGTTTTTTCCCCTCTGTTTAAAATTGTGTCTTCATATGATTTAGTGGACTTTGTATGATAGTTAGAATTATCAACTGAAAGCTTTAATTATTTGTGGAAGTATTATGCCACTATTGTCAGGATATAAAGAGTTACGCATAAATAATTAAATGATAAAATTTATTGTTGATTCCTCAAATATACTTAATATGTTATTTAAGTTTTTACATCTTTTTTTTTTTTTAATTTGTCAATAGGTAGCAAATGTTATGATATTGATGAGTGTGCACCAAATGGTGGTAAGGGTCCATGTAGTCACATCTGTACAAACCATGATGGCTGGTATAGCTGCCAATGCCCTACTGGATATTATCTAGCCACTGATTCCAGAACATGTCATGCCTTTGATTGTGGCAGCCCTGCTTCACTTTTCAATCCATGCCCACAAGACTCTTACAGTGACCACATCTCCTCTGTTTGTCGCCAAGTTAATGTAAACTGCTTGCAAGGAACAACCTACAATGAACAGTGTTCATTAACCTGTCCTCAGGACTATGCACTTGCAAAGATTTTTGCACAGCAGAACAAAAAATTTGGTGAGGATTATTCCAAAGTTGACTTCTCCTCTGTGACTTCCATTCTAACTTGCCAGAAAACACAAAACTGGCAGACCTCAGATGTTTGGGATGTACTGGACAGTAATCTTAGGAATTACTACTGCAGACGCAAAAATGACCCCCCTAGAGACTTACTTCTAAAGGGGACTGTTCTTTTAGAACACGCACCTGTAAATAGCATTATTGGAACTTTAAGTTCTCATGATGCACAGCCAGGACAGACTTTTATGTATACAGTTCAACAACCCAATGACCTTCTAGTGGCTCAAGGAGATAAGTTGATAAATGTATGGGACAATCCAGTTCTAAATGGGAATGTGACTTTAATCCAAGGCAAATATTTAGCAGTAAAAATAAGATCAACAGATGATGGAATGCCTCCCATGTGGCTGGAGAAGACTTTTCAAATAACAGTTCAGAATGTGAATGATCCTCCTAAGCAGGTCAACCTTTCAAATTCTGTCATCTTTGAGAATGCAACTTTAGGAACCGTGATAGGAGAGCTGACAGCAGTAGATGGAGATGACCCACCAAACACTCATCTCCATGCAAATTTTAAGTGGGGGCTGATTAATGATGCAAATGGAAAATTTGGTATCACCGCGAATAAGGTCACAGTTGCCCAGAATTTGGTACCAGGATTGTACAAGATAATTGTTAGTTGTACAGACTTTGGAAAACCAGCAGAGCAAACCACAGAAGATTTCATCATAAATGTGATAAATGTTAATGACATCCCACAAGCTTTAATGCTGACAAGTACCACTGTACATGAAACAGCTCCTGTAAACACAATTGTAGGTCAACTTGTTGCAATTGACAAAGATGGTGATGACATCTCCTTTGACATCAGCCAATCAGATGTGATGACGTTGAATAAATTTGACATAGCTAATGCCCAGTGTGCAAATAATGGGCAAGGATTAGAGAAAGAGTGCAAAGTGAATGTCACAGTAAAAGCTCCTTTGAATTACGAGAGGAAATCATGGTACAGGCTGAATGTCAAAGCTAATGATTCTCAAACACAGGTGTTCAAGATGTTCAACATTGAAATTATCAATGACAATGAGGCTCCAACAACTATCACTCTGACAGGGTCACACACAGTGTTGGAAAACTCTGTTGCAGGAACAGTTGTTGGACAGTTTGTGGTATGTACACCTCTGCTGTTTGGTTTTTTTTATTTTTAGTGTAATCAGCTGTCTTCACAGTTTGCACTCTTTAGGTGCAAAGCTTTACAACTTAATTTTATGAAGCATAACCTGACAGAAGATCTGTCTCAAACAAAGTAGAATGGTGACTCTAATTTTAAGGTGTTATCTTGCTTTGGAGATAATATGACATTTTGCACAAGTCAGTTCCACAGGCCATGGGTCTTGTCCCTCATAAACCAATATGCATGTAGAACATAATCATGGTCTGATTTTAGTCAGCTGTTGCTCTTATGAGGCAAATGACAGTACTAATGATAGAAAAACCAATTTCCCCTAAAGGATCTTACTTACCAGAGCCAAGATTTCAGTGCTTGATATAGATTAGTCTTAGATATTGATTTATAATGATTGTTTTATTCACTTTTTTTCTCAGGTCACTGACCCCGATAATGCAAAGTCACCATCACATCAGTCTCACACATGTTTATTTGACGTCAATCATCCCAGCGATGAAAGTTATTTCATCATCAGTACAGGACTTGTTTTGAAAGTGAAAGGAGCCCAGCAGATTGATTATGAGAACATGAAAACTCTTTCATTTTCTGTCGTATGTACTGATAGTGGGCATCCATCTAAGTCACTGTCTACTAGTTTTTTCATATCAGTGAAAGGTGAGTGGTGAATGGTTCTTTCAGACACCTGCTCTTCTGAAGTTTTTACTTTTCCTCCATCCATTCTTTTTTTTTTATCCCCACCTACCTCACTTTATTTTATAAAAAAATATTTTTTTGTACCCCTTTTGTTCTTTGGTTTCTTTATTTATGCTTTGTTTTGTACATTTGTTGGCCCACGTATTCACTCATTAGCAATTTGCCCCTCTTCCTATCTCTCCTTCCTATTTGCCTTTCTTCCTCCTTCCCCACCTCCCCTTTCCCCACCTCTTCTTTCCCCACCTCCCCTTTCCCCACCTCCCTTTTCCCCACCTCCCCTTTCCCCACCTCCCCTTTCCCCACCTCCCCTTTTCCTTCGACGTCCTTACTTTCCTTGTTGCTAGGCTGTGAGACCTCACCTTCCCATTCCTCTTGATTCACTTCCCTCCCTTCTCTTCCCTTCCCTTTCACCAAACTCTCCTCTGCTCCTCCCTCCTTTTCCATTTTTCCATTCAGTTTACCCTCCTATCAACCACTTAAAACTCATGGAAATATAGCAAACAAAGTGTCATACATTTGATATTCTTCAGATGTCAATGAGGCTCCGGTCAACCTTACATTGTCCAGTACAAATGTGGATGAAAACTCTCCCCCGGGTACTCCTGTGGGGAGCCTTTCCTCAGACGATCCAGACCAACCTGGAGGTGTCCACACCTATACCATTGTGGGACCTGCTGGTGTACCATTTACCATTGGAGGAACAAACAACAGGGCGCTCCTTGTAAATGGTACCTTGGATCATGAAACAAAACCCATTGTCTTGGTCATTATCAGGGCGACAGATAATGGAGGACTTTTTGTGGAAAAAACCTTCAAGATAACCATTAATGGTCAGTTCTTTTTGAGGGAATGTTTGATTTTCAAGCAAGAGTGTCACAACTTGTATTGTATAAGAAGGGGGATGAAACAAGGGGGTATATAATGCAAGCTTTTTCCGAGTGTCTTCTATCTGTCTCTGCTCCCTCTTCCCTTGTTTCCTCTTAGGCCAAAAGGTCTGTATCAACTTAAGCCAAAACAATAGTGAATTTTGCCTGTAAGGTATTTGAAACTTCTCAGGGAAGAAAGTATCTAAACGCTGAAGCATTTCAAGCTAGGAAATCCTTAATGACAACTTCTCAATATAGAGTGCGGTAAATAGCATTTTGATTCAGTGTCATAAAACCAAAACCAAAGTATCAAACTGGCTGATTAGAGAGGTTGAAGTATGAAATAAGGAAATTCTCTAAAGCTTTGGGAAAGAGCAAGTCACTGAGCAAGTTATTGAAAAACTGGTGCAATCATTGATTACTTTTGGCATTCGACTGTAATGATTGTGTGTTTACCCTTGCCTCTTATGATCTCATCTTTCTGAATCAAACACTTTCCAATTATTTCTTGCTTATATCAATAGATATCAATGATCCTCCAAGCAACCTTTCCCTTGAAACACCATCAATGGAAGAAAACAGCGCCAAAAGAGTGCTCATTAGTTCCATAATACTCACAGACCAAGATGGGGACCTTCCTTCCTGTAGACTGTTGGACGACGCTGGTGGGCGTGTCAGCGTTGTGGGCACAAATCTGGTTGCAGGACCTACCTTGACTGATTATGAATCAGCTCAACTGCCATCAACAAAAGACATCAGTATTAAATTGAATTGCTCTGATGGTCATGGGATGTTCATTGCAAAACATTTTACCATTAAAGTTATGGGTAAGTGGACAGTGTTGGTCATGGTGGTATAACTTATCTTTTTTCTCTCTGGTATATTTAACAATTATTCCACGAGCGCGCGTTGGATATGAGATGATAGATAGCCAACGAGGCGCGTAGCGCCAAGTTGGCTATAATCATCTCATATCCAAAAAGCGCGAGTGGAATAATTGTTTTATTAAAAACGTTAAATTAAATTATTAAATTTTATTAAATTTTAAGCTGACACGTACGCTTGCCATATTTGTAGATTATGGTATATTGGCTGATATACCATAATGGCTAAGCCAATAAAAAGTCTTGAATTACATTATCCAATGATCTAGTTTTTAATAATTGGTTTTATCCACTTGAGTTAATCAACTTTTTGAAGCTCAGAGCATTTAGATTTTCTGTCACAAGTTTGGGCTAATCATAATCTCATTAGAATACCAATTTACTTTCTCAAAGTTGGTGTCATGAAGTACTTAGTTCGTTTTATTAACAAATGGTAAACACCACAGCGTACACTATTGAGTTATAGATGCACATGGAAGGTAGGTAAGCACAAAAGAAACACAAAGCACAAAATCAGAGTCGCGCGAGGCGATAGCCGAGAGCGACTCTAACTTCTTGAGGGCTTAGTAAACCTACCAAGTGCATCCATAACTCATGGTGGACGCAGAATTGACCAATCAGAGCGCGCGCTTTACTTTGGTTATGTTGTAATAGTCATTCGTTTGTAGTTAGAATTTAGTTACCATATGGATTCAAAGTCCGAAGTTATTTAGGTTCAAGCTGTCGTGGTGAGTTTCCGGACTGTGACAGCCTTGTCTAATTTCCCGCATAAGTGGACGTGCTTCGTTTGTTTACTGACCTTGATTCGGACCCACACGAAAGCTCTTGTTTTGGCTAACTCAGTCAGAGGTTGATTCAGTTGATCGGAAGCGTGATGATTAAGTACTTTGTTGTTCATTTCGAAAGTCTCGTGAAATCGTTTGGTTTAGTGTTATAACAGCAAATGTTTAATTTCCCAAGGTCAGCCAGCTGGCATGGCCACCCATATCTATCAATAGTGAAGATGTACGCACGTTCTTTAGAGCTCACATGGTAGAGAGAGTGGAGAGCTGAGTAGACTAGAGGAATGTAGACTGTGTGCAGAAGTGTAGAGATAGAATTCCTTAGTTGAAGTGAGTGTTTAGCAGCACAAGGGCTTGATAGCTAGTTCCCCCCGACATTTGATAGCGTAACATAGGCACATGTGCTATAGAAAGCGTGTACTGAAGAACGTGGGCTCAGTGAGGCAAGATTTCTTCCCAAACAACTATGTTTAGTTTCAATTCGGGATTTTTTTTTTCAACGTTATTTGCGATTATGTTTTCCAATGTTCACATAAATTTCTCCCTGTTGTCTGACAAAAGTCTGTTCTTTTGGTTTTGTTTTGGTTTTTTTTTCGGTGGGTGGCCATATTTCCCGCGTTGTGATATTTGAGTCAATTCCATAGTTGGTTAATTCCTCAGTCTTCAGTCCACTTTAACTCCCATGAGTGACCCACAGAGAATTTCTCCTTACAATATCAATACAATATCAAGCAGACAAATGATGAGAATAAAGACAAATATCAATGAGGGGATTATTTGTTGATCCAATTCTAAATTGTCCCAACTAAAATCATAAGAATTGTATGGAAGACAGTAAGGACAATTACTGATGAGTTCATGGGAGTGAAACGGTTAATGAACATAATGAACGCAACCACCGATTTCCTACAGTATGCTACTTGCTTTCAAAAGTGGTCGCATTTGCCTATTCAGTCTGTAATTGCATTGTGTAATAGTCATGGTAGAGTAGCCTCCTTCCTTCTGGTCTGATATTTTTCACTTGTTTCTTTAATCTAGATGTGAATGAGGTGCCATCAGATATTACTTTGAGCGCCACTTCTGTAGATGAGAACAGACCCGACACAAACGTTGGTAAAGTTACAGTAACAGACCCAGACATTGGTCAGCAGCATCGTTGCACAGTGCATGACCGTGTCGTATCAGATTCTGGGAGAACAAGCAAGTTTTTCACAGTGGATGCTTCATTAAACCTGAAAACATTAACTGGGTTGAATTTTGAAGCTCATCACAGCTTGGATATTTGGATAAACTGCAGCGACATTGTGGTAGACAGTCTATTTAAGACGCAGTTGTTTACCATTTTTGTCAAAGGTAAGCCAACCGAGACCTCTCTTAATATGTTTGAATGTAAGGCAGGGAAACGGCACAACTTCAGGTTTGTTGGTAAAGCTCCTCAACAAAGTTAAAAAATGTGATCAAAGTTTTCTCTTTTGTATGACCTTTTTCCGTTTGGCTACTCATTTGTCCATCAAAATGTCATAAAGTATTTAATCAGGTCATAATTAGTTAGTCATTTCAGTATGCTTTCGTCATTCGTTTGTATTTAGAATTTGGTTACCATATGGATTCAAAGTCCCAAGTTATTTAGGTTTAAGCTGTCGTGATGAGTTTCCGAATTGTGACAGCCTTGTCTAATTTCCATGAGTGGACGTGCTTAGTTTGTCTTCTGACCTTGATTTGGACCCACACGAAAGCTCTTGTTTTGGCTAACTCAGTCATAGGTTGATTCAGATGATCGGAAGCGTGATGATTAAGTACTTTGTTGTTCATTTCGAAAGCCTCCTGAAGTTGTTTGGTGTAATGTTATTACAACAAATGCTTCATTTCCCAGGGTCAGCCAGCTGGTATGCCCACCCATATCTATCAATAGTGATGATGTACGCACGTTCTTTAGAGCTTACTTAGTAGAAAGGGTAGAGAGTAAAGAAGACTAGAAGAATGTAGACTGTACAGAAGTGTAGAGAACTCTGTAGTTGAATTGAGTGTTAAGCAGCACAAGTCAGTGAGAAGTATTCAGTGAGAACCTGAGAGATTAACCAGAGTTACACTGAATAAAGTAAACTTGGGTTTAAGTAGAAGTGTGTACTGGAGAACCGACTAATTAAAGAAAGAAGAAAATAACAGTTCAAGAGTCTTGGTGCCTTTCGCTGGGCATGGTTTCCTCGCTAGCTATTTTTCCCTTGACATTTGAAAACGTTTCAAAAGTCCTTTTGAGAAATGAATAAAGGCTGATAGTTTCGAAAGAAACTGTTTGGGGCTGCGTCGGTGGGAGTAAGGAAGTAATTTGGACATATCAACAAAGTTGAAATGGTAAATTGGCCACCGTAATGAGAAATGGCGCGGTTTAGCCGTTTTCCAGACAACCACAACCGCCGTTCGTCGTTCACACGCTCTTTCACCCGCCTTCACAGCTTGAGGCCTTTTGAGAAATGGTTTTTGTTATGCGACTGCCTTTGGTGAAATCACAATCTGGAAATTACTTGTCGTTCCAGGGAAGTTTACCTATATTATTTTCCAGGCCTTCAAGCTGTGAAAGCGGGTGAAAGAGCGTGTGAACGACGAACAGCGGTTGTGGCTGTCTGGAAAACGGCTAAACCGCGCCATTTTTGGAGTATGCTTTTTTCACTCGTTTCCACCTTCCGAGAGCTCGGCACTGGCTAAGTTTACCAACGAGCCTCGACCTCAAGTGGGCCTGTAGCCTATTCGCACTTAACTGAGCTACCAACGGGGCTGATTTTGTATGATTTCCTTTTAAAATAAATTTTCGAAATCACTTCGTGTGTACAAAAACAATTATTTATTTTTGATTCTCGACGATCAGTGATAGAATCACGGTCAATTTTTGGGTTTGTGCACACATTCGGTTTTAATATCCCCGTCCGTTTCCTCTGCACGAACACCCCCCTCATGTTGTTGTAAATTCTATTTTGCTGTCAGCAGTCCGTTAAAAGATTTATCCATCTGCTATGATTTCTCTTCAGATGTGAATGAGGCCCCAATAGGATTATGCAATGCACCCATAATCATTGGTGTGAAGAGATCAGTTGGTGCAGTGATTGCAGAGCTACAGGGAGATGATCCTGATAACGAAATTGTCATCCAGAATAACCCTTCAAAACAGAGTGTGATCGTCAGGAGTAAACAACAACTGACATACTCATTGAGCCCTCAACAAAATCCCTGGCCGTTTGGAATTAAAAGTAATAGTCTTTTCAAGAGTGCGGTGAGTGTGATGTACAATGATATCCCCCGCGGGCGTGGACACATCAGTTTACCGCTGGGTTAAGCTCCGGCTAGATGGGCCACTTTTCCCCTCCCCCTCCCCACTCCGTGATGTTTTTGTTTTCACTCGTGTGCGTGATTTTTTGTAAATTAGCCAAACACGTCGAGGGGCTTTGGCCTTCACAGTGGAATCTATCTAGCGTGGACATTTTCTCGCGCGTATTTTAGTTGTTTTTCTTTACGGAGTTTACGTATGATGCACGATCCTCGCAGTAGATAGCGCTATTTAAGCAATAGCGAAAATCAGACCTGAAAAAAATCAGGCCTGTACGGGATTCGAACCACTGACCTCTGCGATACTAGTGCAGCGCTCTACCAATTGAGCTAACAAGCCAACTGGGAGCAGGCCGTTAAGTTGATTCGTAATAAACCCGTGAAAGTGATAAATAAGATACAATGAAATATATGAAGTTCATATATTTTGAACTGCGGTATTAGATACGTATGATGCACGATCCTCGCAGTAGATAGCGCTATTTAAGCAATAGCGAAAATCAGACCTGAAAAAAATCAGGCCTGTACGGGACTCGAACCACTGACCTCTGCGATACTAGTGCAGCGCTCTACCAATTGAGCTAACAAGCCAACTGGGAGCAGGCCGTTAAGTTGATTCGTAATGAATTGGCTTGTTAGCTCAATTGGTAGAGCGCTGCACTAGTATCGCAGAGGTCAGTGGTTCGAATCCCGTACAGGCCTGATTTTTTTTCAGGTCTGATTTTCGCTATTGCTTAAATAGCGCTATCTACTGCGAGGATCGTGCATCATACGTATCTAATACCGCAGTTCAAAATATATGAACTTCGTATATTTCATTGTATCTTACGGAGTTTAGTTTGGTTGTTTTTGAGTTTTGGTTCATGCTCATTTTAATCCCTCAGTTTGGAATTTTTAAAAAGTTTCTGAAGTTTTATTCAAACCGAATTTTGTGATTATTTTAATTACATATTTTCTACGGAGTTCAGATTCTAGCCTCCTTTTTCGCTATTGGATTTGTTTTTTTTACAATAAAATTGGACATTTGTCATTTGTTGCACCTGTTAACTCCTTACCATGTTTCCTCCCATTTCTTTTATTTTTCTCAGACGATTGTCTTAATTTTTCAGGAGATATCCCAAGCTCAAAATTTCACAATAAGCGTGGAAGTTAAGGATGATGGTATCATTGTTGGAAGTTTCTCTTCCATGGGATACAAGTACATCAAGAGCACTCCCTTATCTACTGTCTTAAACTGCACCATAATTGTTTCAGGTATGATGCAAATAAATTATCCTGTATTTTGTCAAGTTTCCCAGATCGCACTTTTCAACTCTGTCTACCGTAGCATTAGCTTTCATATTCTCCCCACTGTTGTGTATGCATTCCCTATGGTACTGACGAGGAGAATTTGTTTGATGGTCAGGAGCTTCTCAAATTAATGATCATCTCCTTCATTCTCATTTTTTTTTACATTTTTTTAAAGGGTGGTACTGTACGGAGAAATTAGAAGCCAGACACACTCCAACGGATTAAAGAATTAATTAAAAATTACATTGTTTACGGAGCATACTTTTACTTTGTATTAAACATATTTGTATTTTTTTCTCAGAGTATCAGCCGACAGATGAAATTCTTCTTCAACCCAGTGAAGTGTCCATTACAGCCAATGATGGTTCCCTGGTTGGCACCTTGACAACAATGACTCAGAATCCAGGAGAAAATTTTGTGTATGAACTCGTGGATCAGGCACAATTACCTTTTAGTGTAATCGGAGACAGCCTTGTTGTCTTCAAGAAGGATGGTCTGGATTTTCACGTGTCAAGCGCCGAGGAAGCTTTGATTCCGGTTTCTATCATCAGTAGGGGCAACATGTCTGCACCAGTAAGGGGATCGTTCTACGTAAGGATTATAGGTGAGGGGATGAAGTTATATTATTGGAAAATAGGTGTATTTTGTGTGCACTCAGCTGGGTTTTGTTCAACTAGATTTTCACAAATCTAATTAAAGTGGCTGGCTCAAAATGGTTCTGTTAATTATAATAACATATCCTTTGATGGGTCGTGGCTTCCACACTTTTATATTGGTTTCCTTGGAAGTGGTTTCAAAACAATGTGCGATTCTTTCTCAACAAGTTGTGATAATTTTTTTGACTTTAAAAGCTGCCTTAGTAACACCAAAACCTTCTAAACAGACCGTTAATTGTAGTTAAAAAGCAAACTCGGTAGACCCTATTCGCTGAATTGCCATTACTACATCAAGATTTATCGTGAGAAAACTTGAGAAACAAATCTGTACTTAAGGTTCAGAGCTACTTTAAATTTTTGACAGTTTTAGGCAGCTATTTGTGCCTGTGTTAATAAATTTCTTTTTTTTTTTCCTTTTACTTCGATTTTAGATGACAGGCCTCATCCCGTCGACATCTGTTTGAATCCTCACACTGTCCATGAAAATCAACCACCAAGTACCACTGTGGGTCAACTGACTATCGACGATTCATCGTCGCCGATATTTTCTTGTGGTAAACAACGCTGTTGCAATGATTATGGCAGGAATGCTAATTATAAGTGTAAAGTGGACACTCCTAAGAACAACTTGGTTGTTCCCCAGCTTCAGAGGAATGTGAGTGCACTGTTCCGACTCGATGATGAAGATCGTCTCGTTACTAAGGTCCCATTGCAGCGCAACGACTTCAATGAGTCTAATGGAACTGTGCATGTTCACTTCAGCTGTTATCAAGTCAGTAAACCACTTCACTTCGTAGGGAAATCACTCCAAGTTGTTATCACAGGTAAAGTTTGGTGTAATGTGAAAGGTATCTTTGGAAACCACTCAGGGCGCGGTAGCTCAAAGGGCGAATCACGCTATCCAACATATAAATCGCTGTGAAGGTGTAGTCTGATCGTCCGGGTGAGTGTAGTCCTGAGAAGGACTGTTGTCGGTGGTAGTGACTGACGTTTCGACAACCTGTGCGGAAGTCATCATCAGAGTCAAGTGAATGATTGTTGTCAGGGGAATGTTCTTATTACAGTTCGTGTGAAATGATCGGTTGGTTTTGCCGTGATGTTATTGGCTGTAAGACTCAAGTGACGTGAGTCGGTCGTGATTGGTCTGTTTCGATCTGTCGGTAAAGTTAGGTCGTTCTTTTTCGGTCACTTGTGATGTTTATGTCGTGAATGAGTCGTTTGTATGGAGCGGGTAGTTGTTGACATCTGTTTAGGGGAGTCTGTTCTAAGTTAGTAAACCAGCTTTCCAGAGTCAGTCGTTGAAAATAGTCAGTGCTGTAGGTTAGGCATTGCGCAGAGTCCCAGTCAATGTTGTGGTTGGTAAGTCGATGGTGTTCAGCAATGTGATTGCTGACATCACCTTTCCTCGTCGCCCGTCTGTGTTCAGTCAGTCTTGTTGTGAGGTTTCTGCCAGTCTCACCGATGTAGGAGGCTTGGCAGTCGGAACAATTGATCTTATAAATCGTTCCCTGTCTGTTCCTCGGTTCGTCTTTGTCTTGAACGTTGGTTAGTAACTGACGTAGTGTGGTGATGGGTTTGTGGGCGACGCGGATATTGAAGGGTAGTAAGATGCGCGAGATGTTTTCAGACATGCCTTTTATGTACGGTATGGTTGCTGTAGTCGTAGGGGTTGCGTTGTCGTTTGTTTCGGTAGTGGTAGTGGGTCGGTGAGTGTTTCGTCGGGTGAAGTCGTTGTTGTAGTTGTTCTTCGTAAAAACACGGTGAAGGTATTTGTTCTCGTCGGATAAGCTGTCTGTCGAGTCACATACTAGTTGTGCGCGTCGTATTAGAGTTCTGATAGTTGTGGCTTTGTGTGATGTAGGGTTGTAGGATGACTCGTTTAGTAATCTGTCTGTGTGTGTCGGTTTCCTGTAAACTGTCGTCCGTAATGAGTTGTCGTTGTGGCTTACCAGGCAGTCTAGAAAACCACAACATTGACTGGGACTCTGCGCAATGCCTAACCTACAGCACTGACTATTTTCAACGACTGACTCTGGAAAGCTGGTTTACTAACTTAGAACAGACTCCCCTAAACAGATGTCAACAACTACCCGCTCCATACAAACGACTCATTCACGACATAAACATCACAAGTGACCGAAAAAGAACGACCTAACTTTACCGACAGATCGAAACAGACCAATCACGACCGACTCACGTCACTTGAGTCTTACAGCCAATAACATCACGGCAAAACCAACCGATCATTTCACACGAACTGTAATAAGAACATTCTCCTGACAACAATCATTCACTTGACTCTGATGATGACTTCCGCACAGGTTGTCGAAACGTCAGTCACTACCACCGACAACAGTCCTTCTCAGGACTACACTCACCCGGACGATCAGACTACACCTTCACATGTTACCCCCCGGGTTCAAACCATTTACTATATAAATCGCTATCCAGTGGGTAAGTGGTAACAAAAGGTACTGCGCTATCCACCGGATAGAGATTCATCCAGTAGCTAGAGTTATCCATTCTTTGAACAACCGAGGCCTGATTGTTATGAGTTCATTTGAATGACCTAATACGACCAAGATTTCGTAGGATGTGGTAAAGTTACAGATAATGAAGAATTCAGCGCATATCCTTAATTATCGGCTTTCTTCTTCCTTTATGCTTAGATTGTGACAGCAATGGTGTCTGCCCAGACACCAAAGACTGTCCAGTGTGTCACAATGGTGGTAGCTGTCTGGACGTGATTGACGGCTACAACTGCCAGTGTATGTCTGGTTACACCGGTGTCCATTGTGAGACAGACATAGATGACTGCCAAGGGATCGAATGTCAGGTGAGTGGCATGGTATTTGACCATATGTTATTTTATAACATAACGACATGGTACGCAATCGTCTGATTGGCCAAATCAGTTTCTAAGCGGATGCTTTATCAGGTTATAGAGCCTGCATGTGACTATGTCATAAAAGCCATAGAACGCATTTTTCCGGGCTCTGTAACTGATAAATTTCTCCTGACCTATCGCGTTTACATACAATGCAGAAGTGTTCATATGGTTTTCTTAGATTCTCTATCTTATTTGCTTTTCTCTCATTAGAACGGAGGTACATGTCAGGATGGAATAGCATCGTTTACTTGCCAATGTGCAGTGGGATTTTCAGGGACGTTATGTGAGCGGCAGGAATCTCTTTGTGGCGATTGTACAGGAGATACATTGTGCGTGACCTTTCTTTCAGCGTCTATCAGGTAAATGATGAATAATTGATGTAAAAAGAGTTTGCTTTTAAGGAAACAAGCTTCTAATTGAATGACGTTTCATTAAATGAAACGATTTGTATTAGTCGCAAAGGTAGAAAGGAATCTTTGAAGAAGGAGCACTGTTTAGGCATGTTTTTGTGTTTCTTTATCTTTCATGAATTTCTGAATTTCCCCTCTCTTTCTTTTGGCAGGTGTGTAGGAATGCAGCAGCGGATCCCAGTCCTTGTGAACGAACCGCAGATATCTCCTCAACGAAAGAAAGAACTGGAGGAAGAGATTGGAGCCATATTGGACGCGAATAGAAATGATGGCAACAAAGGTATGAAAGGTCACTCTACAGCCGGCTTTAAGGGTGATGATAATCAACGTCGTGCACTTATCTGGGTTTGTCTTGCTGTAAACAGGAGTCTTGCATGACTACTTATGACAATATAGGTGACGCACACAATGCCTCTCCCCGCCTAAAGCCCATAGGTGTGCAAGTAAACTGCAGGGAATTTTTTTTATGGTGGAGTAAAATCCCGTTTAGAGGAGCAGATGGAGGGGGAGGGGATGGAGTTAGTAATACTCCTTGTGGCTTCTTGCTACAGAAGCTGTGGTCGATTTAGTCTGGGAGTGATGAGCCTTTGCGCTCGAAAGACTTTACATCACCCAAGGAATGAGAAATTATTGACTTAGTTAAGTCGGGCCAGATAGTGATTTAAGCGACGCCTAAATTACTAAAAATACTGTTACATAGCTCCCTTAATCCAAAGGTATTTTGGAATTTATGTATTCAGTTACCTTGCTCTTACCATGTTTCAGCCATTACCAGAAAACGACGAGCGCTATCAAATTATTTCTACGTGGAAGTTCTTCAAACAGTTCCGCTGGCTACTCAACGGCAGAGCCTTTTGATTATTACAGCGCTGGATGCAAGGAACGCATACTCCCCTCTGCCGGCTTCTGAAGCTTGCAGAATACTCGCTAACAGTGTGCGGCAGTGTGTGGAAAGCTGTGACATACTCCAACTAGCCAGGCTTCCCTGCCAAGGGAGTCTTAATACCAACATAGGAAAGCCTTCCGAGGGCGTATCGGCAGGTGGCCTAGGGTCAGGTGGAATTGCTGGTATTGCTGTGGTAGTCTTCATTCTCCTAATTGCTATCGTTTTCGCTGCTGTCTTCTACTATAGAAGAAAATACAAGAAGGCAAAGGTAAACCACTCTTAGGCTTCTACTCGGAAGATTCGCCTGTATACTAAGCCACAGTTTACTTGAATTTTTTTTCATTTGCATTGTACGTTAAAAATTGACAGCACCGGCCGTCACGTGGCGGCGCCTTATTTTTTTTCTCTCTGTCGCACCTGATATTGTTGTTGTTTTTTCGATGTATCCTTGAAGGTGCAAACCTCTATTTCTTGCCAGCTGTGTGTTATATTGTATTTAACCAATCGCAGATGAGAAAAACTCCTCCAAGCAAATTTGAGGCTGCGTGGCTTTATGGTTACCGTGTTGAATTGGAGGGTTTTAGTCGTGATTCACGCCCTGTATATAACCAGCTAGTTTACCTCCTGTCAGTTTGGATTTTTTTTATCATTTTTACATTGAGTAGAATTAAAATGAACCAGACAATTACTGCACTACCGGTATGCTACCGGCTTTTATTATCTAGATTCAAGTTTTTCCCTCGTTCGGTTTAATGAAAATTTAAAAATTTAGGAAAGACCAATCACAAACGTCTTCCGAACGTATTCTCGTTTTACTCTGATAGAACGAACAGGATCCAGTTCGTTACCAGTCCAGCACGGAAGACGTGGATTTCTCCGACCCAGTTTACGGCAACCATGGCAATGCGCTATCGTCAGGACCATCGAGAGTAGAATGGGCCGAGAAATTAAGGAAGGAATCCGATGGATTGGCACTAAACAATTTGAATCCAACTTCTGTCGTCAAACGTAACGACATCCAGGTTAGATTTTGACGAATTTATGATTAAAGAAACTGTTTGGAATTCATGACATAATAATCTGTCACGCAATCGTCTTTAGTAGTCTACGGGTATTTTGTCTTCAAGAGGGTTTCAACGGAGGTTAACGGGCAGCCGTTAGGCGCAAAAAAGAAAAATTTTAACCGTTAGTCTTATGACAAGTTAATCTTTAAAAATGTCTAATGACAACTATGGGAAGATACTAACCGTTGCAGTAAATTGACCAAAATTGTAACCGTCAGCCGTAAAAGCCATCGCCCCATTAAGACCCTCGTTCAAGTGATGCGATCGATAATGGTTGGAGCAATTTTCAACACAGTGTTAAAGTAATTCGCGATTGTTTCGATTTTGCCTTACTTAGCTCTGTGATTGGTCAGGAAAACTTGTGCCACCATCTCAACCAATCAGATGCAACATGTCAACCAATCAGATGCAACATGTCAACCAATCGCGACTTGGTCATTTGCGTTTTCCCGCGCTTTAGGCAGTTTGCGTGGCTTTTTGTAATATTTTCTTTCGCCCTGATCGGCCGTTGTGACTCGTTTTGTTTTGGTTTGGTAACACTCAGTCGAAAGAAGTCAATTTAATGTCTCGAGTTTGTATTATTTATCGCTCTTTTCTATTCTTAGCTATCCTCATTCTTTCCTTGCCTTCTTTTTTCCCTTGGTGTTTGTTTACCCTGTTTAAGTGTAACTCGAAGATTTCCTCTTTTTGCAAAAGCATTTTCCATAATAAAAACGTTGTGCAACATAGTATTCGGATGACATGATATTCGTGTGAATACTCCCGGCTTGTCTGTATTATCTCTGATTGCACAAAAGATATCGGAGTGTTTTGAGGTCTTTTCTGAATCAATCAAAATTTCTGATGATGCGTGGATACATTCTTTTGTTCATGCTTAAATTAAAGCCTCTGAACTAAATCATACTAACTTGACTTTAATTGAGGGTTTAGAGCTGTGCATTTGGAATTCTTGGGTTGTCACAAAAAGTCTTAAATAAAGCGATTGCCTGACGCGGTTTTCATTCACTTCGGACTATTAAAGGTTTGCAGGAATTTTCTTGTGTTTAATCTTGCTCTGCTTTTCTTCAGGTGTCTGACAATCCTCTGTACCATAGTCTTGGTAGCGCTGCCGAACCCGGGGCACCCAGCCCAAATTACGCGAAGGTGGTTGATACACCTTCGGAGGATGAGACAGCAGGGGCCAAAAAGAAGAATAAAGAAGACCACACTTACATGGAGCCTAAGGATGTTACCCACGGGGGAGCTTCAAAAAACCAGTATGAAAAGCCCCCTTCGAAGCGGGTATCCCACACTAACAATTCCTACACGGATCCCAAAGGTGTAACTCCTAAGGGATCATTGAATCCCTGCTATGAAATGTCCCCTCCACCGCAGGTGTCGCACACTAACAATACCTACGCGGAACTTAAAGATGTTACCTTTACGGGGGCGTCGAATCCGCGTTATGCTAAGCCTCCACCGGTACGAACATCTTTTGTAAACAAGTTAGATAATCACCAAGAAGACGTTGGCGCGCTTGGAGAAGGTGCAAACCCTTACTTCAAAAGGGCAAAGGCCAAAGAGCGTGCATCGAACGCATCTCAAATAAAGAAGTTCAGACGTCAGAGAAGTGGCGAGAAAGAAGCAAATGAAGAAGAAATTGTCGCGCTCAAAAAGAACGAGGTGCCACCGTCTTTTGAGAATCCATTTTACAGAGGCATTCCTCCAAGAGACCAAGACAATTTCATGGAGGATCCAGCATACGCGACCATTCCTGCATTGCAAGAATGCCGTCCGTGTATGCCGCCAAGAACTCAGCAAAGATCCTACGATACTACAGCGGAGGAGATTCAGGTTCAAGAAGGCAACATATACGAGAACGTAAACTTTGGAGACACGGAGGCCTAAGCAACATTTTAAGTAAAGATTTTTCAGTGGCGATGTTTTGATAGTTAGTCGAGTTACTGCATCTCTTTAAAACATGCGAACCTTGGAATTGCAGGTGTATCACTGAAAGTGAGTTGTACAGGGACTACATAGAACCAGGCAAATGTTTTGTTTTAATTGTTTCCACGGAGATATGATTTTCATTTTTTTTTCGGATATTCTTCATTCAGCAACTTCGTTTCCAGAGTCTCTCCTCTTGCACTTGCCGCTCTTGGGGCGGAACGAAGAGAGAGTCTGGGAACGAAGTTGAATCATAATTGTGCCTCAGCGATGACTTAATTAATAATTAAATTGATATTACAGAGAAAGCACGCAAATCTTGGATCTAGCCGAGATTTAAGTTCAAAGTAAGTTAAATCATTCAGACCTTGTAATATTCACAATACTATGCACCGCTGTACAGTTTTCCATGCGTTAGCGAGAAAGCAGACATTATCAGCTCGTTCGTCAACTTTGCATGGTATTTAAGTTCATACGTCACACGAGTGGGAAGTTCAAAACTTCTCAGAGTTCTTCAAACTTATCACGATTTCTTTGAGATCACGCCAGCGTTGAAAACCGGGATACAGCCTCAAAGCACTTTGCATACGAGTATTTTTACAGATGAGGTGTTTCTTACCTTTTATTAAACGACCTTTCTAGAAGTGTATAAAAGCTTACGCAACTTCCTACTTTGCAGAAGTTTTGGTACAGAATTAGGTTTTATGTAACCACTACCAAGAATAATGGCAAAGAACAGTTTTTTTTTATATCTGTTAGTTGTAAATGTAGAGTTTTGTAGAATTAATATGAAGTTTTTTTTACCATGTAAAGATGTAGGCTTTAGCGGGGAATCTTACGAAGCTTAGTAAAGCAGATGTACACCGTGAGAGAGATCTATCAAAAGGGAATTCCCTTTTGTATGGCCTACCAGCCTACACTATAAAAAAGCTACAACACATCCAGAATGCCGCGGCGCGCCTCGTCACGCTTACAAAAAAGCATGATCACATTACGCCGGTTCTCGTTAATCTTCATTGGCTTCCCGTTAATCAACGTATTATTTTTAAGATTTTACTTATAACCTACAAGGCACTTAACAACTTGGCACCGTCGTACATTTGTGATTTGCTTACATCTTACACCCCATCGCGTCAACTACGCTCATCATCCAAGCACCTTCTGGTTTCTCCATCCTATAACTTGAAAACATATGGCGCAAGATCCTTCTCTGTAGCAGCACCATCATTATGGAATGCTTTGCCATGTGAAATTAGAAATGCTCAGTCTGTGTCTGTTTTTAAAAGTAGATTAAAAGCTTTTCTTTTTAGAAAAGCCTTTTATAATTAATATTAGCTTTCTTGAGTGTTAATGTTAAAGTTTTTGTAGGCGCCTTTGAACAGTAGGATACTGGCGCGGTATAAATCTTTTATTATTATTATTGTTATTATTATTATTATTGTTATTATTATTATTATTGTTATTATTATTGTTATTATTATTATTATTATTATTATTATTATTATCTTTAACGATGAATTGGCAGTGAAGAAAGGTAAAATATTAAAACTCACATTTTTCATTTTTTTAATTTACACGGCAAAATGAAATAAATTTCCTAAATGCTCATTTCTAATCGTTCTTGTTTATTGTTCACCTGATGCTTATGACCTTGATAAAGAGAGAAAAACCGCGATTAATTTATTAAAGTGACTTAATTCCCTGAGCGAAGGAATGATATTTTTCCACCCCTATCCTCCTTGGGGAATACACACTTACAGACAGTATTTTCGTTCAGTGAGCAGTGACTAGTTGGGTCAGATCAGTCATGCTCGAAAAATTTGAGCATTATGCTTTTGAGCGTCACCCCTTTACTTTTATTGATTCAAAATTGATTCGCTCCTATGGTTGAAGGTGCTACTTATTTTGAAGATTAGCCCACTAGGGATCAAAGTTGTCAGATTTTATTTGTACTAGGGTGAACACGACTCGTTACATCCGTGGTTACGTCGTAGTCAACTTAAAATTAAATAGTTTCGAGATAAATTATTATTTACAATATTCTTAGTTGAAGCAACAAACGGTTTCGTAACTTACAATTTGTGTTTCTGAATAGTTGGATCCCTTGATTCGCTATCTCGATGCTTATGTTTACGACCGTTGATGACCAGCTTCGAATGTCGTTACATCATAAATTGTTCCTTTTAAAATAGAAGTCACATGACCTATTTTTCCCGCCGCGCGTGGGCGAATTTGCAATTACGATAATGAATTCTAATTCTTTGCTACGCGCGCCACTGAACATGCAAATGAAAAATAATAGTTTTAAGAGCCTCTCAATCTCCCCCGTACCCTTCCCCACCCCCCACTCCTACACCAAAAGGTAAACTTGCTTAGAAGAAAAAAAGGCCTACCGAAGTTCAGAACACAAGATTTTGCCGGATCAAAATCCTCAAGAGCAAGCAAGAAAAGCTGGCTAACTGTTGACATTCCACAGGCTAAGTTTGGTCATTATGCCGACATTGTGCTCGCTTCTCTGACAGTAACGTTATGCCCGAAATTATGCCTGCAAAATTCATCAGACCTTACCGACCAGAACTAGAGATGTGGATGACATCAGAGCTGAGATTAAAAGATACAAAGCTTCTCGACTCTCGCGTCGAGTTATGGCAACACAAGCTCATTCAGTAGCAAAGACGTTAACAAGGTTAATTCTTGCTTTATTTTTGTCCCTTGGTTACATTTTTGTATCTTAATGCTTCTTGGCAAGTGTGGGAGGGGAGGGTGAGGCTGAGCGAGAGACAAGAGGGGAGGAGAGACAAAAAAAAAAAAAACTACCAGGATCTAAAAACGCGCCCTTAAAGATGAAATCTTATGTTTCACGCTGTCAAATCCGGCTTCCATGAGGGCTAAAGTAATTACGGTCCTCTGGCAAGCTTGTCCTGATCCTGTAATCCGAAGAAATCTTTGTATAAATGCTCGTTGTCAAGCCTGAATTTGGGTATCTGCTATTGATGTTCATCACTTACGTCACGCTTTGACCATCACTTAAGAACCGCTTCGCTTGAAGCTTTTAAATTTGGCATTTACAATCCTTCAAAAATCTTCCCGATCCGGTCGGTCTGCAGTCCTTGTTTCCTTTGGTTTAGGGGATTGCTTCAAGTTTTCCTTCCTATCAGTGACAGGTTTTACGGGCTTAAAACAACTGAAATATCGTTGCATAGCTCCGTTACGTTCACGACACTGAAAAGCGGAGGAGGGCCAGACGTAATTTTCCAATTTTACAACAATGACTGTCATCAACAGGGACTATTTTTATACCATGATTTTTCTCGTTGCTAAATATTTGGCCAGGTTCCTATATGATCTCCTTGGCCATCCTGATTGTCCCAGTTTTCATTACGACCTAAACAACAATAACAATGTTTTCTAAATAGCCATTGATTAAAGGCGTAAAAGGCAAAACCCATTCCTTGAATTCAAAAACAAAAGATGAGTACATGTATTTCATAACACGAATGACATAAGCTGTTGCCTGAGGTAATTCAAATTTCTTAATCGTAAGTTTTTCTCCATATTTAGAAGAGACCAGCTTGCGAAATTATGGAGTATAGTTTTACATCTGAAGGGTAACTTATACTCGAAAATCTGCTCATTTTTTGGACTGACACAAGTTCTCTTTGGATTTAAAATAATGCAATTCAGCAAGTCATTAGATTTGTACCATGACGTCAAATGCTAATGACTTCACTAAGCGTTTCCTGTAAAATCGCGATAAGACTTTATACGATCCCAGTAAGCCTTGCGTGCGCAGTTCATATAGACTTACCTGTCAAGAGCAGCTATAAAATCCCTGTGACCTGCGTTTTGTATCGACAACTTGGTTAATTATATTACCTCATACTGCGTATGACTTAACACTTCATCGTTATCCAAAGTGATTGTCCTTTCTTCATAATGAAGCCGTACGTTGAAAACGTCGAGATATCAGGTGAAATAGACGTCACTGGCGGCGAATACAACGAAGAGCAACAAACATGGAGTATTTCTGTAACTAATCTACCAAACGATGTTTTTGAGGATTCAGACACGAAGGTATGTAAATAGAAAAAGAGATATCGTCAGCTCCTTGTTTAGCTATGAATTGTATGAGCTCGTCATCGTAACGTTTTGTTAGAAAGCGAGTACATTTCGTCGAAGTGCAAAGTTTTACAGACCAAAACAACTGTTGTATTCTATAGGATAGTCAGCTCAGTTATCTCTTATTTAGCTGCTTTTTCAACTCTGTGGGAATCCTGAAGCATACACGAAACATACTTAGGTCGCAAAAAAAATGCGTGCAAGCTTGATTGATTTTTAGTTGACTTGGGAAATGTTTTGTCTAGTAATAAGCTTATAAAAACTATCAAGATCTCGTTAGTTGATGAACCGATTCAGGTTTCGATTGTTAAAAAGAATTAACGTTAAATCCATTGCTGGTTTTCACCGGAGTTCTGAAATTTGGAAAGTCAAGACAAAATTGAGACAGATATTAATGATAATGAACAGACATGAGATAATGAGTGACTGTCACTTTCAAGAAAACAAATTTGATATCAAAATTCTTTACGTGAAGTTCATTTCCAGCAAGTCATGTTTTGCATAAGGAAGAGGGACTGGGTTGGTTACTTGCAAACGTAGGAATTAGAGGGTACAGAACAGGGTATACACGAGTCTCTGACTTTGATTAACGATAAAAAATTTTTCCTTGAGAGAAGAGGTATCTTTTGCTTTAGTGGTGAACTTGTGAAAGGCTCAAAATCCCCGTCATACCAGGGGTTTCTAGAGCTGTCATTAGGAGCCGTTAGACGGCTAAAACCGCGTGCCAGTCTGTCATCTTTAGCCACCTACTTTCACCTCATCTTACCATAATTTCTGATTAATAATGTAAGTATTAAAGTACAATCAGAGAAATTTGTAAAGCAGCCATTTTCTAGTTTTAAGGGGAATTGAATGCTTGATTTACCAGGAACAAGTTTAGAACGAGCTTTGAGGAGTGCTTGAGACATTTTAACGAAATAGTTCTCAGTTGTGGTTTGAATCTGATAAAATGACATGGGGCCCTGAGGTTAACCTGGCCATCTGCTATTTCTTATTAGCACTCCAGCTACCAGGAGTAAACAGCTGCTTTCAAGACCTCTTACTTCTTCTGTGAAGATTTCATCCAAACAATTTGTTGAGGCTTTAAGCTCGGTGCCTTTTGAAAGTCAACTTTCAGCCACCTTGAGTTGTAAAATCTTATCAGGAAAACAAAAAAGTGTTAGCAGAAGAAGAAATTTGCATTATTTTTTAGATATACTTTGCTGTTAACCACAATCAGAGAAAATAAGCAAGTATTATTAGTACTTTATGCAAATTTATATCTCACTTTTATTTAAACCACAGTCATACTTAGGTCATCAAATTGGCAACTTGTTAGTAAATAATTTGGATATATCAAGAAAGTTGAAATGGTAAATTGGCCACCGTAATGATTACAAAAGCTGATGTTTCGAACGTTAGCCCTTCGTTGGAGCGAATAGAGGAATTGTGGGTTATGTGTGCTTTTCAAGGCAGAAAATGGAGCTACGTTATTGGTGGGAACATGGCAATGAGAAAAATACGAATAAATTAGTGGAATGAAAAGCGTTCGTTGATCCCTGTGGGATTTAGACTGTCGGTTTGAAAGATTTAGACTGCCGGTTTCAAAACGATCCAGAGACATGCACTATCTTTTCTCAGCCTCCGCTCGTTTCATTCAAACGCGACAAAAACATTGGCAATTTTTTGGTCAGAAGTTCTTTTCAGACTAATGACCAACCAGGCACTTTTAAATGCCCTCGTGCACAATGCAAAATGTGTCCTTTCATTCACAACGCTGATAAAATATTGGGACCTAAACGATCCATTAAGATCAACGATCACTTCACGTGCACCTCCGCCAATGTAATCTATTGCATAACTTGCACTTATTGCAAAAAGATATACATTGGCGAAACAGGCAGAAGACTAGGTGACCGATTCCGAGAACACCTTCGAGACGTGGAAAAGAATGACAAGGACACATCGAAACCAGTCACTAGACATTTTAATTTACCTAATCATTCTAAGCAACATATGGCAATCTGCGGTCTTTCCTTACACTTAGGTAGCACGGAAAGCCGTAAAACTCCTGAACAAAAGCTCATCTTTCAAACCGGCAGTCTAAATCCCACAGGGATCAATGAACGCTTTTCATTCCACTAATTTATTCGTGTTTTTCTCGTTGCCATGTTCCCACCAATAACGTAGCTCCATTTTCTGCCTTTAAAAGCACACACAACCCACAATTCCTCTATTCACTCCGACGAAGGGCTAACGCTCGAAACGTCAGCTTTTGTAATCATTACGGTGGCCAATTTACCATTTCAACTTTGTTGATATTTCCAAATTATTTCGTTACTCCCACCAACGCAGCCCCAAACAGTTTCTTTTGAAACTATCAGGCTTTGTTAGCAAATATACTTGTTTGTGGCTCAGATGGTTTGTTCATTTGGCACATCAGTGAAACAGCAAGCCACTCCACTATCAGTCATTTATCTTAATTGAGGTTGTTGAGACATCATAAATTTCTTACTTAAAAACAACAAGTTTTCAATCATGGTGATTTATTTTTGATCCTAGCTGAAAGTGGAGTGTGCCCTTTGTAAAATCTGATATTTGAAGACAATGCCAAGTTTTCTAGTTTGTGTAAATAGTCTTTCATTACTTGTGCTTAACGTTATTAGTATTCTACAGAATTTGTTAGATCCTATTTAATTGTTATAAGTAGCACGTGGCATTTCTTCTTTGCAGGAAGTTTTTGAAAAGTTGTTCTCACCTTATGGGAGTGAAAGTGACAGAAGCTTCATCTACTTAAAGACTTTTCACAGAGCCAGGGTTACCTTTACTGAGGAAGAGAATGCAAAAGAAGCCAAGAAAGATCTGCATGGACAACTTTTTCTGGGCTATGAACTTGGCATCTTCCTTGTTCAGGTAACTGATTAGTCACATCAACATTGGTGAACTTGCAAATTTTCCTTACAATAATTTATGAACTCACAAATAAAGTACTGATTCTGACAGGTGATCAAAACTGAAGACAATCCTGACTTCAACCTGCTATTGTAGGTTGAACCCTGGTTGAGTCTGAATTTTTTCAGGCTTCTTCTACTACAATGTCATCAATGCATTTCATCTGTGAATCAGACTGTAGGTACTGGATGGAAAAATATTGATCTATTTTCTCTGGCATTAATAAAATATAGTAAAGTATGACAAACTAAGCCAGTAGTGAAATAATTTTATATAAATGCAATTTCTTTAAGTTGGTTCTTCATTGTTTTGCAGAGGCAGTCCTCCCTTAACAACAACTCTAATCTTAAACCACCACCTCAAACAAAACAGTTCTTGATTTCCCCTCCTGCATCACCTCCGGTTGGCTGGGAACAGACTCGTGAGTCTCACCCAGTGATCAACTATGATCTGCTGGCTGCCGTAGCCACTTTAGACACTTCACAACCTTGTCAGCTGCACAAGTCTTCTGAAGATGCACCTAGCATTGTGGTACACTTGTGTGATGAAGGAGACGAGGAAGATGGTGTGATTGATGAAGGTAGCAAGTTCCGCCCAATGAAAGTATTGCCAAGAGAAGTTGTGCAAACAAGAAGACCAGAAAGAAAATTGTAGAGAATATTAAGAAGGCATCATACTTTATATATTTTAAAATATATATAGTGTAGTCATCCTTTTCTCCTTTAATGTGAGAAGTCAAGAAACAGTTTTGTTTTATTCATTGTAATATAAGTGACCATTCTGTGTCACCTGAAACATGCAAACCAAAGTCTAGCATTAAGGTTTTTCTGTTCAGAAAACATACTTACAAGTAATGCCATATCAGTGTGTGTACAGATACAATTTTTCATTTGTGAAGAGTGCCAAATTAAACATAAGTTGGAGGCGATGAACAAGAATATATATTAATTTATGAAGTTATTCCAGTATTTTTAGAGACTTCACCAACTCGTGTTGATTAGTTCAGCAGGAATAACTTATGTTATTACACGACTCGGGCAGTCAGAGGGCCAATAACTAAAATCAACCAATCAAAATGCTCTATTGCCAGTCAATATTCTCTCAGTATTGGACTGGGCACTGTCCCAAATGGTCCCAAATGATACCCCACTTGTGTCCCTTTGAACTTCAGTTGTATAATAACTCTCTTAACCAAGCTTGCTCGGTACCGTACTGGAAGAATATCGGCCCTCTGTCTTTTTTGTACAGATCTCGCTGCACTCAAGACCTCAGGCTGATATTCTCCCAGTATGGCCCTCACGCTTGGTTAATAAGATATATTTATTTAATAACATTAAGCACAAGAAGTCTTGTGGGTCATTCAACTGATATGTTTTGTAGTTTTTGTGCAATGATTTAAGTTTACTTCTTTCACTTGGAATGAGACCCCAAGCTAAAATGAGTAGCTCATTAGTGGCTGCCAGGGTAGATAATGCTATCCAAAGGATAAATTGCTATCCAGTGGGTAAGTGTGAACAAAATGTACAGTGCTATCCACTGGATAGAGATTTATCCAGAGGATAGTATTATCCATCCTTCAAACAACAGGGTCCTAAAGTGATTTTCCTTGGATTCCTAGATGTCTTTCATCAAAGAATACTCTAGGTTAGATGGTTCAAGACCTTCTGACCTATTTTTGTACCTCAACTTGAGTGCCTCTGAAAATTTTCTCAAAATAAGCCTGTCATCCTTCCTGATAGCCATTAAAAATGTTAACTGATGGTATTTAGAATGTGATCTGACCATGATAATTACTGTAAGCTACTTATCAAACAGCAATAAATCAATTAAACAAAGAAATGAAGTATTCCTTGGAAAATTGAGTTTTCAATGTAATCAACCTTGTGTTTATTTTTTTTTTGGAGGGGAGGGGGGAGAAGAGATTGCACCAGGATTGATTTTATCATTGTGGGGATGGCTTCCTTAACTGTTTTCACCTTACTGAGAGACCCTCTTGGGTTGATCGGACTTGATCGTGTAAAGGCATTTTGTGACCACAGAATAAAGCGTGACTAAGGGTTAATAGCCCATTTCCGATTTACCCTTGACCTCATTTTCAATTATAAATGATTTTATTAGCCCGGGGGGGAAATACATGATATACATGGGTACAAAGGGTATAATGGGTACACAGGGTATACATGGGTACACAGGGTACACATGGGTACACATGGGTACACAGGGTACACATGGGTACACAGGGTACACATGGGTACACAGGGTACACATGGGTACACAGGGTACACATGGGTACACATGGGTACACAGGGTACACATGGGTACACAGGGTACACATGAGTACACAGGGTACACATGGGTACACAGGGTATACAGGGTACACAGGGTAACAGGGAGTCTATATGTGGCAAATAATTCATGGCAGTCTCCATATAGACTCCCTGTTACCCAGTCTACATATAGACTTCCTGTTACCCATTCTCCCTGTGTACCCTGTGTACCCTGTGTGTACCCTGTGTACCCTGTGTGTACCCTGTGTACCCTGTGTACCCCTGTCTACCCTGTCTACCCTGTGTACCCATGTGTACCCTGTGTATCCTGTGTATCCTGTGAACCCTGTGTACCCTGTGTACCCTGTGTACCCATGTGTACCCTGTGTACCCTGTGTATCCTGTGTACCCTGTGTACCCATGTGTACCCTGTGTATCCTGTGTACCCTGTGTATCCTGTGTACCCATGTGTACCCATGTGTACCCTGTGTACCCATGTGTACCCTGTGTATCCTGTGTACCCTGTGTACCCCTGTGTACCCATGTGTACCCTGTGTTACCCTGTGTACCCTGTCTACCCTGTGTACCCTGTGTATGCTGTGTACCCTATGTACCCATGTGTACCCTGTGTATCCTGTGTACCCCTGTGTACCCTGTGCACCCATGTGTACCCTGTGTTACCCTGTGTACCCTGTGTACCCCTGTGTACCCCTGTGTACCCTGTGTATCCTGTGTACCCATGTGTACCCATGTGTACCCTGTGTACCCTGTGTATCCTGTGTACCCATGTGTACCCTGTGTATCCTGTGTACCCCTGTGTATCCTGTGTACCCTGTGTACCCCTGTGTACCCTGTGTATCCTGTGTACCCCTGTGTACCCTGTGTACCTGTGTGTACCCTGTGTACCTGTGTGTACCCTGTGTACCCTGTGTGTACCCTGTGTACCATGTGTACCCCTGTGTACCCTGTGTACCCGTGTGTACCCTGTGTACCCGTGTGTACCCCTGTGTACCCTGTGTATCCTGTGTACCCCTGTGTACCCTGTGTTGTACCCGTGTGTACCACTGTGTACCTGTGTGTACCCTGTGTGTACCCTGTGTACCATGTGTACCCTGTGTACCCCTGTGTACCCTGTGTACCCTGTGTACCCGGGTGTACCCGTGTGTACCCTGTGTACCCGTGTGTACCCTGTGTACCCCTGTGTACCCCTGTGTACCCTGTGTATCCTGTGTACCCATGTGTACCCCTGTGTACCCTGTGTACCCCTGTGTACCCTGTGTACCCGTGTGTACCCTGTGTACCCGTGTGTACCCTGTGTACCCCTGTGTACCCCTGTGTACCCTGTGTATCCTGTGTACCCCTGTGTACCCTGTGTATCCTGTGTACCCTGTGTATCCTTTGTACCCGTGTGTACCCCTGTGTACCCTGTGTACCCTGTGTATCCTGTGTACCCCTGTGTACCCTGTGTATCCTGTGTACCCTGTGTATCCTTTGTACCCGTGTGTACCCCTGTGTACCCTGTGTATCCTGTGTACCCATGTGTACCCTGTGTATCCTGTGTACCCTGTGTACCCGTGTGTACCCTGTGTACCCCTGTGTACCCTGTGTTCCCCTGTGTACCCTGTGTACCCCTGTGTACCCTGTGTACCCCTGTGTACCCTGTGTAGCCGTGTGTACCCTGTGTACCCTGTGTACCCTGTGTACCCGTTTGTACCCCTGTGTACCCCTGTGTACCCTGTGTATCCTGTGTACCCATGTGTACCCATGTGTACCCTGTGTACCCATGTGTACCCTGTGTATCCAGTGTATCCTGTGTGCCCATGTGTACCCATGTGTACCCTGTGTACCCTATGTACCCATGTGTACCCTGTGTATCCTGTGTACCTATGTGTACCCTGTGTACCCATGTATACCCTGTGTACCCTGTTTACCCATTATACACTTTGTACCCATGTATATCATGTATATCCTTGTATACCTCGTATACCCTGTCTACCTTGTGTACCCTGTACACCCTGTATATTCATGTATACCCAAGTATATTCATGTATACCCAAGGGTACCCTGTATACCATGTATACAGGAAACCTGGCAAACATCAGTTGGAATCAATGGAAGCTCTCTGGCCGAACACAATCCCGTTTTGTACGTTCACACATGAATTATGAATAACTTATTATGATTTTATTAGCCCGGGGGGGGGGGGGAAGTCCCAGATAAAATGGAATGCGATGATCGTCTGGAATTTTGAAATAAACTCCTAAAGGAGGGAAATGTATGCGTGGCCCAACCGTTTTTGGGTACACAGGGCACACAGGGCACACAGGGCACACAGGGCACACAGGGTAAACAGGGTACACATGGGTACACATGGGTACACAGGGTACACATGGGTACACATGGGTACACAGGGTACACATGGGTACACAGGTTACACAGGGTACACATGGATACACAGGGTACACATGGGTACACAGGGTACACAGGGAGAATGGGTAACAGGGAGTCTATATGGAGACTGCCATGAATTACTTGCCCTATATGCAGACTGGGTAACAGGGAGTCTATATGGAGACTGCCATGAATTACTTGCCCTCTGTTCAGTAACAGATCTATCTCATAAGACGTCATAATGTGATAAGAACGTAGGTGACACACTCAGCTGTGCCTCGTGAGTCACTTATATGTTACCCGCACATTTTGACTTGCTCTATAATTCATTACTTATCAGACACATGGCAGCATGGAAGCTAATTATTAATTATGACTAAAGAATAAAAGTCACAAGTCACCCGCCTATTGACCTCGACGAGATACAGGCAGCAATAACGCTTCTCCACGGCGCAAATGTTGATTAGGTGTGGCAGTGGGAAAGGATTGGAATGGTATCGGTTTATCTAAGCTCTTCTGGTGGTCTCGAAAACTCTTCAAGCTAGTAACTATCAATTGGCTGCTAGGCTAACACCTACGACTACCACCCAATGGTCACTGCCGTTCACTAGCACTTTCCTCGAGCATCCCTTCAACAGTACAACCACAGACTCAGTTTAATTATGAACATATATTTTATTGGGTTACAGATTTTGATGTTGTATCCCTACAGACACCCCACTGACAAATCTATTAAGAGTAATTTGAACACACCGAAAGAGTTTTCAAACGCAAGATCCAAGAAAACGATTTGTCACTAGTGACTCGAGTATGATAAAAGAGAGAAGAACTAAGTGTCTACATCTGCCTCCTCTACTTAGGAACGTTTCCGCAAACAGCGCAAATTTTGGAACGACCTCACGCCTTGCTAACGAGTTGGTTTAGTACTAAACGAAGCCGAGGCATAAAGGAAGATAATCTAGTTAATATTAATCCCGTTAACATATGGTCTAGCGAAAGAAACAAAACAAAACAAAACGAAAAAAAAACATAATAATAACAGGTATGTTTTTTGTGAGGTACCATTTAAGTATACATGACCACGCCTTTGATATAATGGGAGAAAAAGAACAGTAAATCAAATCATCCTTTCACTCTCAACTGTTTCCAAATATTATAAAATTCTGCTTTCAATTTTGCATATTTGGAAGTTCAGTATTTTACAATGATCAGTATTCATTGTCTCCACAACCAACCATTACAACATCATTGTAAGGCTTCAAAGCAGCTGAAAAATTAAACTGTTTGATCAAGTACAAATTGGTACTACCTAGTCTTGTACCCAGACCTTTCATAGCCAAGCCGTTGTACATCTACGTCACAGTTGCACGGTAGCCCCAGGGTACTAGATAAGGTAACACCGTGACTAATGACTGAAAGTTAGAAGTACCAACGTTATCTGCTGCGTCAGTTGATTCTGTAGAAATTCCTTCTTTAAATGTACCCTTTTCAGATTGCCTATAAATGTTTCAATATGGACAAGAAAAACACACACGTTTTTATTTTACCTTCTCACGCTTTGTTCTGACTATAGCAACCCAAGGAGGGGAAGACCTGGGGCTAGATTGAGTGTTCTTTGGTCGTGATGTCCCGGTGGACTTGTCTGAATTATTTACCATCGTTTGAGATGAGGGTCGAATAATTTGAATGCGACATCTACAGTTTATAATAAAAGTAATCACTCTCTTCACTGAATAAATAGACCTTTTGCATAAGATAACGTACTGTAACCTATTATCTAGGAACAACTCAAGTGCACTTTGTTTCATAGAGATTTACAAAACAACACACCAAATCAACACCATAAAATATAAACAAATTCCTGCAATTCAAACTGTAAAATAAAACAGTAAAAAGTAAAATCAAAGACAACGACAGTACCATAAATAAAGACCTATTTTTTACAACGATATTCTTTTCTTTTTAAACAGTAAATTCTGTATAATGTTTCTCCGACGAAGTATAGAAAATAAAACTCTGGATCTTTAGTATGAACTTGGCGCAATAAATTGCAACAACCATTTGCACTGCCGTGCTATAACTTAATTTGAACATCTTCTAACCCCAAAGGAGAGACGACTTTGTTCTTTTTCTTCAAATTGAACCTTCTGTCTCGAGCGGTACCTACACTACTAACGGATTCGGTCTCTCCGGAACCATCCGAACTGTGGGTCGCGTCGCTCTCGAGCGATGTTCTCCGATTTCGAAAACCTTCGGGATTGTGACTAAACGATCGGCTGAAAAGTGATGAGGGGTCACCGCCAAGACGTAAGAACGGGCCTGGATCCGATGCATTGAGCTTGTCGTCGGCGTTGTTACGTCGGAAGCTTGGCGACCTTGGCGCAATGGCGGTTGCTAAATTATAACCAACCTTGATGCTTCTCTTTATAGCTTCTTTGATGTACTTAACCATCTCCCTCTTTTCTTCTGCAGTTCTGTAAAAATACCACATGAAACCTTTCATTTTTATTATTATTTCTTCCGAATAGTAATAAAAAAAAAAACAACAACAACAACTCGCACATGAGCGAATTTTTAATCGACTGTCAAAAGTAATCCGACGTTACATTGGTTTTTGACTGTACTTTGCTTCGTAATTGGTCTAGAAAACTTGCACTGGTCTCCCAACGTATCGGTGCCAAACCTAATCAAATCGTAAGATAATTTGGTTTTATCAACTGAGTTTATACTACAAATTGTCCGCCGTAGAGCTGACGTTTCGAGCGTTACCCCTTTGTCCGAGTGAATTTCACTCGAAACGTCAGCTTTAGAAACTCTTTATGGTCGTTGTGGTTACTTTTCGTTTTGACAATCGATCGATTGGTGTTTTTATCAATAAACCTTTTCAGTTCAAGAAGTAATCGAAAACGAGGTTTTCCTTACATTATCACACATTGTCTACCAGAAAGTGACGAGAGAAAAGAAAAATATCAAAGTACGGAGTAGTGCACAATCTAACCGCACCACGTCTCAAAGCTTAATTTATTGGTTGAAAATGGCAGAAAGTAAACTGAAGTGATATCGTGATTTAGTGAATTAAAAGGTTAATTGTGATATAACGAGGACAAGGTCCTTTCCCTCGCTAAAACCAATGGGTAATTAATTAAAATATCAATTATAAAACGAACCAGAATCAGCCTTACTTGTTTGCAAATACGTAGGTACATTCTTGTCTGCCAATCTCCGCTGTATCACTTATGTTTACTAATTCCCACGAATGAATTGGCTCTGGACCTGAAAGGGAACCCGAAATCATGCAGACCAAAACAAGAAAACGCCAAAATCAACGGATTGTCACAAATTTTTAAAAACTTTCCTTTCCTGTACTGTAAGGCAGCAAGTAATCTCTGCTCGAAATCCGCCCTTGTTATACTTTTCCAAAAAAATCCTTGGCCTTTTTTGTACTTTTATTTTCTATTACCATCACTCTTTTAACCCTTTACACCCCTACATCCCGTACGCAAGTTCTCCATACAGATTTCTATACAATTCCTATGGTACTTGCAAGGAGAATTTCTCCAACAATCAAAAGATTCCCGAGTTTGCGATCATTTCCTCTATTCTCATAACCTTACTGTTGGATTCAGGAGTGATACTGTGGGGAGAAATTAGATGCTTATCTTTCTTGGGGGTTAGACGGAGAAGCGTATCTCGAAAATATTAGAAACTCACTTTGCCTCGTGCGAAGGAGGGAAAAAAATTTATTTCTTACCCACGTAAATTAAAATTACTGTGTGGCCTCGCTGGGGAGGCAAGCATAGAATGTTACAGGTCAAGGTATCATACTACACATACCATCATTTAACCAACAGTGGTCTCGAATTATCAGCGCAGATGCTGGGATAATAGTTTTAAACTTGATTTCTTCCGCTGATCCTAAGGAAGAGGGCTGAAAAAAAAATCAACGAATGGAGTTAGTGAGTGAGTGGGTGAGTGAGTGAATTTGTAACTTAAAACCTCTCAGTAAGACAGAAGTCACACCACGAGGTAAAAAAGGACAAACTGCTGTTAATAAACTGGTACACGACCAATTGTTGGGAAATGCATGCCAAAGAGGATAGAAATAATCTTCTACTCACCCGGTCTTTTTCTTTCTTTTTCTGTTTCCGCTCCACATAAAGAAGAATCAACACTTTCTCGAATGCTGTTGTAAAAATAAAACACAATTCCGAAATTTCAGTTCCAAATAGATGTATTAAAAATATCGTTTTTATGAAAAGTGAGGGTTGAACAATGTAAATATCTTCTGAAGAAACAGAGCGGCGGCAGTAGCAGCAGTTCGATAGTCAGAGCGAGCAATACTCTATTGTAAAACACACATGTAAACATTACAGACCTAATTTTACTGTTCCTATCTTACCAAAAAGATGCATAGTCCCTGGAGTCATCTTTTTCCCAATTCTGGGAGAGACTGGGTACTTTTTTAGCGTTCCACTTTTCAGTACGTCATCCGGGCAATTGAGCCAGCGAACTTTACCATGATGTGTCAACCGATCTATGCTGACGTCAGAAAGCTACCAGAGAAAAAAATCATCGAATGAACGATTCGGGAAGATGTAGGTGAAGTATTTTTGAATGAGATCGTAAAGAAAGGGATTGGCTTAGAGAAGCGAGAGTTTATAGAGAACAACCCGACAAATAATTTCGAACTTCGAGGGGATATAGTAAAGTTTTTTTAAAAAGAAAATACATCACAATTCTGACGGAATATAGAAAACTGTTTGTAATAGAAGGTTTCCATTGTTAAAGAGGCTTGACATTTTAAAGTTAAATGTTACGCTACCATTTAACTTTCAAATTAAAGCCAGTAACAAACTATTTATTTTTGTTTGCCCTGCTTCGAGTTTGCTGAGCTCGAACACATTTTGGAATTCTCGCGCCCACCTCACGTAACCGATAAGAACGAACCTAGATAATTTTGCCACCATGGTGACTAAAATTCTTTTATGATCATTTATCAGAAGCTTCTACTGCATTATCTCAAATACTGTTTCTTCTTTTCCTTCCTGACGATAAGCAACAGGTCACCGTGATTTGAATTTTACCTCGAATACTCCAAACTCTTCAATCAGTTGATGGAAAACTGGTGAGAATTGCTCTGTAATCCTCTGCATCTCGTTAATGTGCTCAGCAACTTTTTCGATTGCAGTCACGGCCTCTGAAAATGTAAAAAAAAAAAATCTCGTGAAATCCTTATCTGTTTCTAACTGGACAAGTAAGCTCTATCAATGGATACAAGATGACATGGGTTGTTAAAGGCAAAAGTTTCCTTACCTAACAGGCAATGGTATTCTTCGCTAGAGCTATCCAGGAGCTTTAAGATTGTACGCAATAATAGAGGGTATCTTAATACGCGCTGCAAATAAAAACATGTTTTATTAGATCAACGACAATGGCAAATTTTGAGTTCGACAAAAACCAAGAAGGATCGTAAATTTTGAGCTCGTTCGACGGACATAAAAAAGATGTTAAGAATTTGTCACGAGTGTGGTACCAAAAAAAAAAACCAACAACAACAACAAACCAACAAAGAAAAGAAAGAAAGCTCTTCCTTTAACAGTTCCTAACTCCGCTAAAACTACCTTAGGGGCAACTTTCATACTTGGTATGCAAAACCTCAACTACATGCCACCCCATTCAGAGGTTAGTAGGTAGGGAAGGAATTCTAGCTATAATGAACATCATTAGCCGCTTAACACGAAGTACGAAATAGGTAAAAATAACTTTTTCTTTTCACCTGAATTGGCTTGATAAGGTAAGATTCTAACGTCCCTGAATGCTGGTTCTTTGGATTACGGGCATGAAGGAACTCATGCAGTGCGGTGTTTGATCCTGAATAATAAAAATACAGTCTCTACCTCCACTAGCGACAAATAAATTAACCATTTTTATATTTTCTGGGACCACTTCAGGCGATTTAAAAAAAAGTACCAAATTTAGTTTCTATTTCTAAATCTTGAGGAAAATTTGTAAAGAAAAAAGAAAACAACGTCGCACATTAACACGTGGACTCTATGAAAGAGAAGGTAAAAAAGAAGAATGGAATCTCAAATACAGCCGTTCTATATCACTAATGCCTAGGAAACGAGACGATTGCAGATCGACTAGGGGATCTGTGAAACGTTTTGCGCATTTCATCCACGGAACAGATAGTCACCATCGCATTCGTTGTTGGGTCACGTCACGTACTCTCTCGCCCCCACCACCGGGCCAGAACAGAATACTCATTCAAAACGGTGTGTCGTATGTTGTAAGGCGTACCTGATTGAAGAAGTTCAACAACCCTTGAGTGACTGGAACAAAACGCACTGTAAAGTTTGAAATGTTCCGTGTAGTTGAAAAATGTCTCTCCAATCGTGTATATAACGTTCTGAAAGTAAAATGACGATGAATAAGACACGTAAGAGATATCTGAATCTCGTTCAGGGTTCTGATAAATGTATATTCTCAATTAGATCGCCTCGACAGCTTACAACACAAAAAGGAAAAGGCTGTTGAAGTTAAATTTTCGCAATTACGCGAAGAAATAATCGAGAATGCTATTGGTTCTCCTTTAACATACATTGTCGATGGTTGAGAGATTTTGCGCAACTCTCCAAACAATCCGATACAATAACAAAACGGTAGCTCCCTTTTTCCTTGCGCTCCAAGGCACATGACATGAATGGCGCTGCGCAGATATGACGTCACTAAAATTTGACCCCCGCAGCTTGTGTCAACATACAGAGGAAATGACCGTGAAATGTCGAAGGGCGCGTTTTTAAATTCGCTAAAAAATGCTGTAATTTTGACGGAAAATGACGGTGTCCCTGGTGCAAAGTTTCACAAGAGCCCAGAAAATTATTCTGTCGAACAATTAAAGCGCTGGCTAAAGTGTAGAGGTTGAAAAGTTTCTGGAAAGAAGGATGAGTTGATTGCACGTGTTCGTGATTACGTGAATTCAAGAAATCATCATGTTCTTGATCCCAGTATAGATGGTGGAAAATGGATAGATATCAAGCAGCAATCAAAGGATCACAAAACTAATAAAACAAACTCCATTAAGTCGAGTCAAGTCCCCGATATACCTACATCTGGGTGGAAAAACTGGCCAAGTTATGACATTTCGGCTCAGTTTAACTACGGCCATGTCTACTTTTATGCTCTGGAATCACTGACATCTAACACTAGTCATGTTATCAACGATAATACGTCGGACGAGAGTGAAAACGAGGATGAAGGACTTGGCCATATGACTAATAAACCGTTTAAAAATGGACAAAAACCGTGAGTATTTAGACTCTGGTTTTGTTCATGATGTTTCCGATAATAAGACTGTGAAAAATTATTTCATACGAGCTCATGTTTGGCCTTCGATGAAGAATGAACTGCCCCACAATGTTCTTGTGCTGGTATCATTTTTTTTCACCCTCAATCGAAAAGTGCCCTTCCATGCATATAGCCTCACAATTAAAAAGAAGATTCCCAACGGATACCTGAAACTGTTCAACGGTACTGAACTCTTCAAATCCAGTCTCCGTTTCCATCGGCCTTTCAATTTGCTTGAGGAATTCCACTTGAAACTCTAAGATATCATGAACAGTTGATACTAATGCTTGAACCTTGATTGAGGGAGACAGTGAAGGAAAAATCGTCAGTGAAAGAAATGTCCATAAAAGACGTGATTTAAACTGGAGACCGTAAACGATTTCCACAAGATAATTGTAGCACAACCTTACCTCTGATTGTGACATGAAGTTCTCATCTTTCATGGGATCAAGATAACGTTTTAGCAGAAGTCTCAGATCCTAAAATCAAACATCATTATAAGCGGGGTCACTCATACAGATTTTAAAATTTTGATTTTGAAGAGGAAATGCAGTACACTAATGCCAAAACTTTTCTATCAGTGACAATAAAGGAAAAGTGCGTTCCGGATGCCATATTGTTTCCCCAAAGTTAGAGTTATTCCTGGAATTACTACATTGACCATGCTCTGAGACTCAAAAGAGTGACTATCTGTTCGCAATTTGTCTTCTAATGAGCTGAACTGTATTCGACCATGACTACGGAAACCAACATAAAGAACAACTCAGCAATCTGTACGCAAACGCAAAACCACAACGCGGAAAACAACAGCTATTGCTCTAATCATCGCAAAAAAAAAAAAAGAAGATTACTGCAGTCAAGAATTCTTGGAAAAAAAGAGACTTTTCAACGTCACAGGTATGCGGCTAGGTTGCTAAAAATGATGGTGGCGTGAGTTCTTGGAAAACCGGGTTTTTGGCGGGAAAACCACGCTGTCTGCGCCGCACCTTTGTTTTCGGTTTGCTGATTTAGAAGTTTGCTTTTCTTGCAAAGAAAATCTGAGGATGCCGTTCACGTTTACCTTCACGTAAGACCTTTCTGTATCCACGAGTTCAATGATAACTTTCCGCAGCTTTTGTGCTTGGCTGAGACGGACACTCGGCTTGGGTTCTTCGTCATCTGAGTATTCCACCTGCCGCCTGCAGAACAGCGTTACTTGTTCAGCGCGCTGCGTGTGAACAAAAAAGAAAAAGGGTTAATTGTCGACTTTTGGAGATAACATTCAACTTAACAAAATAACGACATAACCCACAAATGAAGGCAAATGTAATGTTCGCTAACACAAAGTTGAGGGCAACAGGTACGCTTTAACTAATTAATTTGAAAGGCGACACGCTTACCAAATAACAACATAAACTCGAGAACATGAATTCTACACGATTTTAAAATCTAAGGCAGTTTAGTCTGGCAGACGGTTCGACATGACGAGTATCTCTTATTATTAAAGCTGGACAAAGGAGGTACCTGAAGAAGTTCGTCCACACTCTTGCCGGGTGGTAATGACGAAGGACTACTCAGTTCTCCGGTACAGCTTGTGATAACACTTTCTGTATCCACTGTAGAGTCTTCGTCGTAAGCTACGTCAATAACAAATAAATAACAACACCAAATTACTTTAAAATTGGTCCTGAAGGTAACTACTTCGCTTAAATTGGTGTTGTCGGCTGCATTTCTCAAGACATCTAATCCGTAACGTATTTCCTTCCCGCTTTTCTCATTCCTTCCTTATCACATTGGACATTCTAAGGACACCTTTGGTGAGGCACATACACACTCAAAAACTTTAGTTAGAAGCATATATGCTTTTGCTTCAATTTATAAAGAAAAGCCCTGGGAGAAACACTCACATTGAGGCGGAGGAACAATCAGGTCACTTAGATCTTGCTCAGGAATTGTATCACTGAAAGAAAAGAAAAGTGAATCAAGCTTTTGCTTTCAAACGTGACTAGGGCAAATGATCAAAATTACTGCGGCTCAAACATCTACAGTGATTAAATGTTCGTATTTCCATAACCCTAATTAAACAATATGAAAGTTCGTTTTAATTGATTTTCTTCAGCAACATTTGTCGCATTTCACATTCAATTTACATTAACCAACATCCAAACAGAGTACAACCGGTGGAAAAGTAGCCCCCAAAATATCACTGTTAAATTCCAAATTTGAGCCCAACTTACTTGTAACAAACACCACACTATGTGGATTAAACAATGCAATGATATGACAACCTAAACTTCATCATTAGCCCTTTTCTCATCAAATTGTCCTAGAGTTTTCATCTGTCCGTTTGCAAAACACTGCAATCTTCTTTTTCTTTTTGTTGCTAAATGCTCGGTTGTTACCTTATCTTAGGAGGCGGCTGGACAACAAGACTGGTGATAATGGCATCAGATGTAACCTTATTTGCTACTGGTGGTTCATCACGGCATGAGCGCAGCAATAAGGTAATGGATGGGTCTAGAAATAAACAAAAACCCACATAATCCTATTTGCAGTTTACATATATAGTATAGCTATCAAAGTTCAAAGAATAACAATAAAACATTAATAAATACCCTTTAGTGCTTCTCTGAGATCTTCCACTGCATTTTCCACTTCTTCTATTTGAATATCATTTACAGCAAGAATTTCATCTCCAGTCCTAATACCTGACATAAAAATTGCTCTTGGTCAGTCTACAAGTTCTTAATAAGAATTTACCAGTACATTAACTATTTACCTATGAGTAACACTTATACTTATTTAATGTCCCTAAAAGACCTGAGTAAAAACAGATGAGCAAAATTTGATTAAGACTAATTAAAAACAGAAATTCCAGTTGAGAAGCAAGAAACCCTCCGTTCATTATCTCCACATATAAGGATGTTAAGTACTCTCCGAAATAGTAACCCTTCTTGAGTGCTTTCTATGTTGTAGTTTTTTGCTTACCTTGAACATGTGCTAATCTCCCTTCCTCAACTGAGCTAACCACAATGCCTTCATCTTTACTCTCCACTGATATACCTGAAAATGTTTTATTAAATATTTTTACAACTATAGTAAAGGAATTAAGAACACTGAATTCCACTGCCTTAAAAAAATACTATACGTAAAAGCAGGTACAGTCTAAATCTGATAATTTTTGTGAAATATGTTCTGACCATAAATTCCTTACTTTGAAGTGGAAATTCGTAACAACAAAATACATGTAACATTCAACTCAATATTAAGCACTTGTGCCCCACAAAGTAACATAATGATGCACAAATACTCAATAGATTCATTAAAACCAAAACAACATACACTATTTCCTGTGCACCAAAATAATTCATGAAACATTTGAAAAATAAAACATGAATAAGCCTTTACTGACATATTGATGCCACCTACCAAAATCAAGCCTGTCAATCTCCATCGAACGCTCCAATTCTATAGTGAAAGTGCACTTCTCACATAACTTTAGACAGTTATAGTTCTGTTGGCAGAAAATCAAAAAGTCAAGAGTAAAGATTCTGGGCAGCCATTTTAATTCAAAGGTAAAATCATTTTGACCATCATGAGATAATAAGTATCTCTAGGCTTTACTTACATGACTCTCTAGCAAAGAATCCTGGAGAGGAGTGGTGTAGCCTACAACAAAAAGGTTAAAAACAATTTATTTTCATAAATCAACGTAAAGTAAAACTGACTAAACTAAACAAAGATGATCATAGTATAGACTGTGTTAATTTATCAAGAGATTTTACAAAAAATCATTGGTATGATTCGACCTTGCAAGTACATTAAACTGTTATTAATACTATTTGCATTCAGCATGTATACATATATATATATATCCTTCTTTTGCATGCTTTTGTTAATTGGGGTAAACAAGACTAAATTAGTAAATGACTTGAACCCGGGGGTAACATGTGAAGGTGTAGTCTGATCGTCCGGGTGAGTGTAGTCCTGAGAAGGACTGTTGTCGGTGGTAGTGACTGACATTTCGACAACCTGTGCGGAAGTCATCATCAGAGTCAAGTAAATGATTGATGTCATCATTGAGTCAAGTGAATGATTGTTGTCAGTAGTTTCTACTGACAACAATCATTCACTTGACTCTGATGATGACTTCCGCACAGGTTGTCGAAACGTCAGTCACTACTACCGACAACAGTCCTTCTCAGGACTACACTCACCCGGATGATCAGACTACACCTTCACAAGACTAAATTATTTACATCAATGTGTTCACTTGACTGCTTTAAGTATCCTTTGACTAAGCCTAATTTTCTCTACATTAGATTTGGAAAAATTCTTAATTCAGGGCAAAAGCTGGCATTAATTAATAATATTTTCAAAGAATCAGTTTTGTTCCTTTTACCTGTTACACCTGAATCATCTTCTAATCCAAGTTTAAGGTAATAGGCCTCTGGGTTCAATTGACGTTTGCTACAAGTATTTTCAACCACCTCCAGTATAGTCATTTCATTGTGTAAAGGTATTACAGTGCTTTGATTGTTATCCAAACTGATGCGAAGGAAGTTTCCAAGGTTTTTCCAGTCTGAGTGACTTGATGATAGAGAGCTGCTCTCTACCAAGGCACCTTCCTCCTCTGGCATATCATCTATGCTATCTAAGTTTGGTTGCAATTGTCTAAGGAGAAAAAAAGGAGTTAATAATAACATACAATTAAAAGGAAAAAAGAGTGCAGGTCACTCTTACCGTTTTAACCTTGGTGTTCCAGAACCTTTTCCAGAGTAACGGTCTCTGATCGACTTTACACTTGCTGCATCATTGATTCTCAGTGATGTAAGCAAAGCACTTTTCAGCCTGCCTACAGAGCTAGCTGATCTCTTTGCTTTATTTCTTGTCTTTACTTCTGCATCGGTGCTGGGGTCTCTTGCACTCACAACAGCATGGAATGACATAACTGAAAAGATGTTTAGTCTTGAAAGGATCTGTTTAGTGTTTCTTGAAACACAAGCTAGAAGTGTCTGAGGATTGGGTAATTGGCTGCCCTGGATGGCTGCTGTGTAGCAATGAAGTCGATAGAAATCAATGTTGAGCTGCTCTAAGTTTTTATCCCACTTTGATATCTGTAGACAAAATTCAGAAATATCATTACAGAGGTTTAAAAGGAAAAATCCTCTTTTTTGTGTTAGATTAATACATAATTTCAGGCTGAAGTGCTACACACTGAAAAGTCACTGACATGTTACCTCAAGTTTACTCTGAACACTCCAGAAACACTTTTCCAATATTTCTTAGCAAACACATTTTCAAAGATCCAGAAATAAAGTTTGGTGCTGAAGTTACTGACGGCAGTAGGTCTAAATACCAGTTGCACCATGAATTCTGTACAGTCACCTGTACATTAAAAATACCTTGGTACACTTTACATTTATTACAACTTCACTTGGCAGTATCACATGTAACTTTGTGCAGTTTACCTGATCAAGAAAGGCTTGTTTGTTCTTGGAATCAGTAACAACAGTGGACTGTAACTCTGCCATTTTCTTAAGTTTGGAATCTGAAGATATTTTCTTTTCAACTCTATTGATCTCTGTTGTAAGAATACGAAGCATTTCATGCTTTCCCTTCTGTCCTGCTCCTGCCAGCACTGATGCAGCCATTGAATGTATTGCTGTAATCCAGTTTTCAAGATCGGTCTGATTGGATGCCTTTAATTAGGACAAATTGACAAACAAAAACTGTTTGATTCAAGGTTTCCCTCTTGGGTTCATGTCATCAGAACAAACATGTGATATCTAGTACCAAAAATTTTCTAAAAGACAATAACTGAATACAAACAAGGCTGTTGCAGCTGAATTGGAACCAGGAAGTGCATAGTCAGTGCAGCAACTCAGATTCTTTATTGAAGTAGGGCAATATTGTTCTGTGGTTCATCATGTGCATGCCAAACCCTTTGTGTCCAGTCTTTCACATAATTAACTCTCATACCACTCAAAGAAGGTTAGATTGTTAATGTGATGTTATTACTTTGTTCCTGATAGGATTTTCTCCATTCTTTAAATTAAATTAAAAAGTAGCCGCTCACTTAATAACAAGAAAAACTATACCTGGAAGAAGTATCCTTCCCCAAGTCTGGAGCTAACACTAAACACATGATCTAACTTGGCATGTTCTGGCACAGCTTGAGCAACACAACCATCAATTTCCAATGAAAAATTTGGTTCATCTAAATCTTGAGGACTCACAGTCTTTTCATTACAAAAATAAAAATTCAGGGCACCATTTCTGAGTGACACCCAACATTTTCGCCACTTCCTATCTGATGCCTGCTCAACTTTGTTCGTCTTCACTCTTACAAGGACATGTTTCACAGACAGCCAGCCTGCCTTACGAGTTGCACCACCCTGACGTGACTGAGCAATTCCCGACTGTGGTTTCAAGTTTGTTCCACAGCTACTGTTAAGGTCTCCTTCATCATGAAATGAGGCATGAATATCCTTGAAATGGAAAACATAACAATGTTGTAGGCATGATATAGTGAATTTGAATCTTTAAAACAAAAGATATGTTAAATTGCATATATCAAATAGTTTTTTACTGTCCATAAAACTGCAACATGGAGTCAAGTTTTAAAGAGATTTCTATTCTCTATAAGAACAACCTAGTACATGTATGATTACCCAGCACAATTGACTTAACTGTCAAGTGCAATCTTAGAAAGAAGAGATCATACACAGCATGAACGGATTATTTAATTTAATTTAGTCCATTTTCACTGCATTAAGTTTTGCAGTGGGGAAGGACTAGAAAGAAACATAGGAACCATTCATACTAGTCCACCCTCCCACCCATCCCACCCCAGGGGAAGACATCCATCACACAGTAATGTCGTGTACACGTGGGAAATTAATGTCTCCTACCCCAACCCCTGCAGGAGACAGGACCACCACTTATTCGTCCCTATCCAAGAAGACTAGAATATCTAACCATTTCTTGATGTTATAGAAAGGTAGCAAATTCTTCTCAATTATTTTAAGACCCTGACTGTTGGTCCGGCCAAGACTCAAACCCTCGACCTCCCACACAACAGTCTGGCACTCTACCAAATGAGCTAACCAGGAGGCGGTTAGGAATGACGAAGGAATGATTTATAATTAGGAATGATGAAGCCATCCTACTCTGAGTTCCTCCCCCCCCCCCCCCCCCAGAAGAGGTACCATCATATAGTGGTGGAGAGTGATTTGCATGTCTCAATGATTTTTAATGTCCTCAAGCTTTATCTAGATGTAACCCTGGGTACAAAAAATTTCAATTATAGCAAATTTTCAGAATCATTCACTTACCACAGGACTGTCATTAGCATTCAAATCAGCAACACTCTTAAAGTAGCTCATTTCCAAGTCATCCACATCAGATAAGTTACTCCTTGAACTAACTGAGTAATCTGAGTCACTGGCAACAGATAAGCGTGAAGAAAGATGATTTTCATGTGATGGTGAAATATGCATCACATTACGAGAGTCAAGTGAATCACTACCAACATCCTCCACACCAAATCCACTATCAGGATCACCACTGCTTTGTAAACGGGGTATAGGTGAAGTTGTGTGGGAACTGATGGTAGTAAGTGTTTCTGTGGCTACAAGGGTGCTGTTAGACTGGTAGTGGTCACCAACATTATTGCAGAGGGTACCATTGATTGGAGATTTGTTGTTTAAATCAGTGTCATTAACCTGGATTGATGGTGTATCAGAACTCCCTTGGCTATCTTTCCTTGAAGGTAACTGCAAGTAAAGAAAACAAAAAGAGATTTTTTCTCAGAACGTAATAGCTATTACTGCTGAACCTGCATACAATAACCAGTTCTCCTTTACAGCTACATTTGCCCTCATGACAAAGTATGAACAATTCCAGAGGACTTTGATTGCTACTTTCATTGATGGCTTTTTAAAATCTGATTGTTAATTCATCTCTTCAGCTGCTTCACAAAAGGGATCAAACACTGAAGTGGTACCTTCTGACAGTGACAGCATGAAAATGATTTTTTAGCTACCTTTTCTTTGCATTGGAACTGTTTGAACAGTTTGATAGGAATTAATGTGGATCGTGGTTTTGACTGTGACTGAAAAAAACTATAGGGAAAAAACATGATCACAAAACCAAAAGAAACTAGAAGATACCTTGATCGGTCCACTTGATTTTGGCTGATTGGTTAGTGAAGGATTTGATGATGATGTGGTTGATGTGGAACGCACCCATCCAGGCTATTAGCAACACAAAACATTGTTCAAAAAGAGGTGTGTCTATATTCTTACAGTAAATCCAATAAATAATAATGACACTGGTTTTTGCATCTACTGTACAACTACTTACATCTAATTGATTTTAATATGTTCAATGTAATAAAAAGAATATTTATAGAAAGGTGAAATATTTAACATGAACTATTGGCATTGTTCATCATGCTCTCTTATACAAATATTCTGAACAATGAGACATACACTGCAAAAATCTAAGAACTTCTGAGCTTCTTCTTCTGATACAAAGTTCAGTCCCCATGCATGGCTCTCTGTGAATTGAGTAAAATGAAAAAAAAGGCATTTCTAGATTAGAACATGATTGATTTTACAAAGTAAAAGAGGTCTGTAATCATAACACATCATGGTACAGTCTTTTACATGGTTTTTCTAAGAGGAAAGTACATTTCAATTTATTATCAAAATTCTCAAGTTTATCATTATTTTTACATAAACAACATCAATTGAAAGGTGCCACTCTTATTGAAAAGGCAGTTTTCAAACTGCTAATAATTTTAAAATACTTACTTGATTTACGATTCCTCCACTGAACAAAACACTCAGATGTCTTCTTAAGCCGAATTTCTGAACAAATTTTGAAAGCATATTAATATTAACTATGCAAACACTTTGAATCTCCTGGGTTTCTCTCATAATAAAATTCCTATATGCAATGTTGTCAAGGAAAAAGTAACAAAAGGAAGAGGCCTAGGGTAAAGGGCTGGTAAAGATAGCTTCACTCTTAACGATAATTGTAAGACCTTTATACACAACACCTCATCTTGAACTCTCATGAAGTCTGCCTGAGCTTTAAAGAATTCATGGAAAAAGCACTGTCAGGCAAACAGATGTAAATGTCTGAGGTACCATTTTGGGCCACATCTAAAAATTTGTCTCTGCTACCAATTAGATTACAGTTACTTTCACAATTAGAGATGATTTTTTTTACTTGTACATTAAAAAAGGAAGTCCCTTCCCTATAAAATTTACCACTTTTTTTCTATTGATCCAGAATTAAACAATCGTACTTACCATTTAAGTTTATTTCTGCACTAAAGACAGTCTCATTGTTCATCAATGCTGTGACCAGGAACACATCTCCTGTTTCCACCTACAAAACAAAACCACTTCTACTCAACACATGTAAGACAAACACCCATACAAGTAAACATTATTATAATAAGCATGTAATTCATAGCAATATAAGCAAGCAAGTGAAAAAAGCCCTTTTGACTGATGCAAAATCCAATAAACATCTTCAATGAAAATTCACAAGGTAAAATACATTACACGATAATCATACAAAGTTTCACTAAGTCCCAAACTACAAGGAGGCTATGGTGATTCTAAAATTTGAGGCACTGCCAAAGTGTCCTTCTTTACTATGTAAATAGCCACATACAGTCATCCTTTTTACCTTCTTTCTGTGAATTGTAATTGGTATGACACTTTCTATCACAGGGACCCATCTCAAAGGACCATCATCTGAAGACAAGGTATTAACCTCTGCAAGAGAACTGTACAAAACAAGTGTAACATAGTCAGTCCAAACATGGCCACTGACTTTAGTTACCAAAAGAACAAAGTACCTGTCTCTGCATAAATGGGTGGCAAATGATTCTACTAAATGATATCATTTGACAACTCCCCAGTAGTTATAACCATAATCATTGTTAGTGATAGCATTTAATAGAGTAGGAAAAAAACTACAAAATTTTGAACATCTCAAAAAATGGGACATATACAAAACATGGATAGGGGTCCATGGACCACCCCTAATTTTTGAAAAGGAGATCGCCTCTGTTAATATGAAAATTTACCGGAGGTCAGGGTATGAAAAACATGGACTCATATTTATTGGGCCCCCATAAATGGGAAGACCATAAACTCATTTTGAGATACAGAAGATCAAGTGCATTTCTACCCCCAATGTTTTCATTCCAACACTTCCAAATTGCAATTCGATCGGGAAGACACCCCTACCCCGCTTATCATACTCTATCATGCATAAAAATAAGCCGATTTATTTTATAAGCGAAGTTTACCCTACGAACACAAATTTGTAATCAAGGAATATTGATGGAAAAGTTTAATGGATAGCTTGTGATTTTAATTAGACAGCACAGAATCATTTAGTTTCCGTATTAAACGAAGTGTAACCTTGGAGGGGGTAGGTTGCTGGATAACATAAACTTGCTCCAGCCCCTTCGCACTCCCTCATTCACGATGGCAACCGCCTTGAAACGATCCAAAGGTCAGGTGAGTATTTATTGCTCGTACCCACAAAGTACACCTGTATTGCGAGCTATGTACAGTTGCAAGACTTTGTTGTACTACCCTGCATAAAAGGAAGTCCTTTTACTTATTTATTTATTTTAATATTTAGTGTAAAAATCAAACACAAGGAAGGAAAAGGTTGGTTGTTTTGTTATGGCTCATAACTGCTATTGTCGATACTTGTGAACAAAAATGTTCCAGTCCTTCGAGTTTTCAGTTTGTGTGTGTTTGCGTGTCGAGGAAAGTTATATTGATCATTCATTTATATCCCTTTAACATTCCTTCAGACCTGAAATCGTTATTAGGCAATTACATAAAACAGCATCTGTAAGCATGAATAAATAGTCGTAAAAGTTTTATTCGTATTTAAAATCTAAACATGAGAAAATTTATTTTAACTTGGGGCAGTCCATAGGGGTGGTCGATGGATAGGGTCCATAGGGGTGATCCATGCATGGACCCTGGTCCATATTTTGTATACGTCCCAAAAAATGTACTTTTCCCACATATAATTCTAATTTATTATAAACTGGATCATTGGATAATGCCATTCAAGACTTTTTATTGGCTTAGCCATTATAGTATATGAACCAATATACCATAATCTGACACCTATACCTTGTAACATCCAGCTTCTTCTCACGAAATAAAGTCGAGAAGATTTGTCTAATATCTTGGGGGTTTTTTTTAATAAAACAATTATTCCACTCGCGCGTGTTGGATATGAAATGATTATAGCCAACTCGGCGCTACGTACCTCGTTGGCTATCTCATCTCATATCCAATGCGTGCTCATGGAATAATTGTTAAATATCACAATAAATCAATGCTTTTACATTTGTATAGTGACTTCATTTTAAATTTTCAACTAAAAATCAGCTTGACAAAAGGTTTAGTTTAGTCTTTCAATCCCTACCTCCAATACAATTGAGTTTGCAAGTGTAACAATCTTTTCATCCATTTAGAGTACTCAGCAAAATCTTTAATTCCCCCAGGTATAGTCATTTTCTGTTAAAATAAGCTGTTTAATTGATTTACTGTGTAGTTTAAGTTACTATTTGGCAAAAACTGTTGATCAACCTATTGTAAAGACAAGAAATTATTACAGTAACTAGATTAAGCATCCCTGTTAAAATAGATATCCAAAACAAAATGCAACATCTTATCTGGTGAGAATTGATTAAAAAATATATAATAATTGCACTTTTTAAAAATCTTGCAGTTGGTAGGAAATAAGTCATGCAAATTAAAATTACCATACAAATTAACCGTTTCTGACAGATGAGTCTTAAAGCTGCTTATGTAAGCTTAAGCATCATGAAAGCTTCACTTTTGTTGCAATATAGTTATAAAGATTAATATAGTATTACGTAGTTTAATCCTTCCCTGCACTGATGTTACAGGGTGTAATGATCAGTTTCTCGACCCAATAAATGATACAGAGAATAAAGTTAATGAAATTTTTTGGCTATTAGAATCATGATTTAATCTTATCGCTGATATATACCTCTGTCCTGGAGGTCAAATATTGCTGCCTTTGTTGTGGAAAGTGTTTCCATATACTCTTGGGTCACATTGTTAGGATCACACTGCTAAGTTGTTTCACAAACAAGAACTTTTTAATTTGGCAAATGCACAAAAATTTTATCTATTTTTATCACTCTTTGAGATCATGTTCAAATTATTTGTTATAAAAGAAAGGAACTAATGCATGCCCTTGTGGGAAAATTGATCTTGCAAGAACATAAACTATATAACTGTTATATTATGATCCTTTTGCATCTTGTCTCAGTGTACATTTAAAGTAAAAAAGGTTAACAAATAAATTAATACCCATGCAGATGTAGATGAATGTAGATGAACAGTACCTGCACATCAACCCTTAATTTCATTCCAAGATTTGTGAACTCTGTCTAATTTCATCCAGAATGCAATTAAATAATCATCATCACAAAAACAGGTGAGAAGATCAAAAACAATATTTCTTAATCACGAAGTAACATAGTCTTGTCTCTTTAACAAATTCTCTAAACTTCTTAGACAGCAGTGTGACGAAACGTCGTTAAAATAACAATTTTAGCTCAGTTAGCAGTGAATGGTTGAGAGCCCAATACTGAAATTCAAATTTGACCCATTTATAAATAAATCATGAGATACAAGGTCACAAAAAGATATTGTTTCCTTTAACATCCTGCTGCCAATCATCTATTTGTTGAATCAAATTTAAACTAAAACAGTGATTCGAATTGTTTCAGTATATTTCCAAATCAAATCTCCCTCTTCATAATAGCTTTTAAATACAACTGTACGTAAATTGAATAGAATGACAGAAGCAAACTAGCCTTGAGGAAAACCTTCGAGAATGAACAGACATCGCCAACATGAAATAGGCACAAGAAAAGGAGTTTGAAATAGATGATCCACTACACTGTAAAACAGTATGTATTATCACAGCCAGCTGCATGTCAGTGGGAATTTAACTGAATAAATAATACTTTTTTCTTTTAAAAATAAACCACTCCAAAGATTCATATCATTCACACATATTTGTTAATCCTACAATAGCTGTTTTGTACATTAAACATAAAAAAACTGAAAAAAATGGCTGTAGACTACCCAGACTGCCTGATTCGAATTGTGCTAATTATTTCTTGAAGTCATGGCACAAACTGTAATTGTGCTTACAAGAATCCACAGTAATGATAACTTCAAAATACCAAGAACAATAATTTAAATGAAATCATAAATAAAATGCACAGATCTCAATCACCACATAACATCTGTCATTACCTTTTTTTAAATAACCAATAAATTAATAAAGAAAAAAATGCTCGATCAAATCTTTCTGAATTGGTAGAAATGCAAACATTTAACAGAAAAAGTAAAAAAAAAATACCTTACTGAACTAACTGTAGTTAAAATAAATTACTAAAATAAGGTTAAAACGAATTTTAACAAAAAACAATCTGAAATATCCCTTCTTGTGCAATTTCTACATCAAAACTCTAATTTCAATATCCAATGACTTGGCAAAATATTTCTATTAAAAATGAGAATCATTTAAACTACTTTTAGATATTTTTTAATGTTGAATTTAAAGATTAAGGAATTGTATCGTTTTGATAATTTTCCCTTTCTCTGTAAACAATTGCTAGGAGTATTGGGTTAGCCTAAGTTTACCTACTAACTTACTTAGATATACTAATTAGAGAACTTTATTAGAATTTAAACCACAATTCTGCGGCAAATTGTTGTGAAATAATGAGCTAAAAGGACACATCAAAAAGTAAACCACAAAATAGAAAAGCACCCGAGGGAAAATGATATTTGATAGCTTGTAACATCCATAAATATATTGTTCGTGCAAAGCGTGAAATTGGAGAAAACAACGATCTTCCTGTTTCAATCTGGCTCCATAAATAATCAAGCCCACGAAAGCTTTCAAAAAATACTTGGAGACGCTTTTTAAACAAGTTGGGGATTTAGTCCAAAGAGTCTTCACGTAATGTAAACAAATATTAGTAGGGATGCAAATGACGTTGACAAAATGTTTACCGTATGACTTGAATGCCTCCATCCTTGCTCCAATTCTCGATGTACTTGGTGGCTTCATGGGCCTCAAAGCTATTTGCAGCTGAAGGAAACAAGCCGATCTGGCCCCCAAATTGGGGACCAGACGGTTGACTTTCTTTGTTTCCAATATTGTCTTCGTTTGTCACACTCCAGTCAAACTCCCATAGTGACACACTTCCATCTTGAAGATCAACACAACATCACAACCTTTCAGTTCAACTGCATGACCTCAGTGTGAGTATTTACGAGGCCAGGTGAGACCCTGTTAAAGAAGAAACACATGTTTGGAACTTCTGTAGAAATGTTTTTTGTAATGCGTTCTTTATGATTGGCCGGTGCACCGGGTCACAGAAAGCACATCTGACAAAGAGTCTCTTACTACTTGTTGCTTCAGGATCAAATCAAGTGGTTCGTGATCTGTCAATCCAAAACAATTTTTTAAGACTCTTTCTGACCACCTACCATAGCTTAATCAGTGCTTAAATTATATTTTTATGGAGGTTGATTAGTTTACAAGGATTACATCTGCAACGTTCGATAACATCTAAACATTGTACGTCAAAAAATACTGTATCGCACGATAACTGAATCGAAAATCAGAAGAATTTAAATCTTAGAAACAATCGAGGTTTGAGTGAGAATTTACCTGGGGTTGATGAACTTTTCCCGTTTTCTCAAGAAGCATTTATAATCTACTTCTACCTAATGTGCGCTCTCACGATTCACTACGGGTTGCCCTCAAGAAAGTGTTCGTAGTTACAAAGGACTTCACGCTCTCATTGGTTGCTGGGCTAATTTACATCACATTCCTATGAATCCTTGGGGAAAACGTGATTAAAACCACACTGATCAGTGACATAAGAGTTATTGGATTACAATGCTGACCAAAGTTTTGCATAGTTCCCTAACCTTGAAAATGATAGATTTTAAGAGATAATTTGACTAAAGTATGATAAACTGCATTGGAGGTCTTATTGAAATTATGTCTAAAGTTTTATCAAGTTCTCGAATCGTAGATTTTGGGACACGTCTGTAAATTAGGAGTGAAACAAAAAAGACTGATATTTTTAGTAACTGATATTGCAGATTAACCCAAAGCTGATTACAGTACTTGGTTGCAGAAGCCGACATTTGATGATTAATTATGCATTAGCGTGACTTTTAGTTTGAATTTCGCTTCTTTTGAGGAAGTGCAATACCGTTACGACCCCGTTACCAACCCAAAATTAAGAGATCAAATAATTTCTTTTCCTTTTTCTTTTTCTTTTTTAGGCAATCATATGATTCTTTTTTTATTATTCTTTTAAGACTTCTTTATATGTTATCTTTATTAAATCATGAGTATTGCACCTCGGTTACGAAAGGGAAACCAAAGATCTAAAGATTACCAATCAATGAGACAACACGAATCAATTTCAACTGGGTCACGACTATGAAGGATGTAAGAAAGCTCTATCAGAAACTGGGAATGGCTATCGAAGCGGCACGAATCGAAATCCATCAGCTCAGCCACGAGTCACCCTTGTGCGTTTAAGGCAACATCGTGGAAAAAAGTATCCTTTCTGATAGAACAACCTCATCATCGTCCGACCGTTCTCTATGAGGCACCGTATAGTGGGGGTAAGGCTTTTACAAACCAGGTGATCCTCCATAAGTCTCCCTTTTCTCAGCCAACCGCGTCATTTTCACGCTACAGTGGCAAAGTGCTTATTTAGATCACCGCTCGTCATGAGCTCAGAGATCACACTTCCTATTAACCTGTGTAAATGAAGTGATTCCTTTGTGTTGTGTCAAAATTATGGCGACTCTTCCTTTAAGTGGGATAAAAATAATGACCCTCCTCTAGATCTCTCTCCTGCTCAACCCCCTACCCCCTACCCTTTCTGAAAAAGACAGCTTCCTTCGTTAGTTAGCCCTTTTATTATCTCTCTTGACAAACGACAACCGTACTCACGTTATGCGGACCTACTTACTATTTCATAACTTTAGTGGATTAGCTTCCAGTCTATCCTCAGCTAAATATTGAAGATGGCGGATTGACAGTGGGTAAGTCAAAATTACATTGAAAGTGTTATCTTTATCAGGTAAACGCTCTGCGGAAAGGTTCCTGTCCATGTTAGATGTGTAATAATTTTTTTTCTCGTTTTCAGGGCCGACTCTTAAATAGTTTCTATATGTATGGCTCATGGAGGGAGAAATCAACATCTTTGAGATACCCCGTCTGAACATACAGTGGGATTGGAAGGAAGCTCTCAGGTATGTCGATATATGCGCGATGGTGGAACGTTGCTTGACTTCTTGTATGCCTGCTTGTATTTGGGTTGTGTTCTATTAACACGATAAGGCGACACTAAAATATAATCTTCCCTTCTTATTTTTGTAGGAACCCCTGTGGAAAGGCTTGGATTTCTTGCACTCGAATCAGTACGTTCTAATTTTACGTTCTGTAACTGTGAATGTAAGAATGTTACCAAAAATTTCAATTTCCCTTAATACTTTATACGCATTCTCTAATAACCTTTCCTTTCTATTAAACTATACCCTTAAATTACCTCCCCCCCGTAATCGATATCGTTGAGCACCTTGTACGTATTCCCCCTATCAAATACAGCTGTATTTCAACTGCAACACTACCTAGTTAAAAGAATTCAAATACAACAACTAAATTTAGAGTTTTTGATAGCTTTTGTCAGTTTTCCAACATAAATCTTAGGTTTTAACCAAATAAATGTTTTGGTTTTATCGACCGAGTTGATGATATAACTTGCCCACTGTAAAATGTTTCTAAAGCTGGGGTTGTGAGTGTTAGCCCTTGGTCAGAAAGTTATGAAATAGGGCCAACTTACACTATCAACTCAGTTGATAAAACCAAATTATCCTGTAATACCCCCACTGATGCTGCACTACAGCTTCTTTGGAGACTAACACCCCTTTCTTCAGATAAATGTTTGCTAATTATGATATCCATGGACGATTCAGATGAAAAATACAGCATTTGATATACATCATCGACTCTTAATTGGTTTTTGATAGAAGCCCTCCTCTCGAATAAGTTTCAGTCTCTAACTGGTTCCCTATCTAGAATGTCCCCTAACTTTACTCTGGATCACTAGGAGGTTATTGGGATACATAACATAGATACCCAATGTTCAATTGGTTGGATTAAACATCATCTGTCTCAAAATTATGTAAAACGCCAAACTTTATAAAAATAACCAAAGACAGTTAACTAGAGGGTACCTTGCCTAAATAGGGTTTTTGCAGGAGGTGATTTTAAATGAGAACCTAAATTGTAAATAAAAAATAATAACAACAAGTAAAATTTGATCTGAAGAAGTTATTTTTCAGACCTGCCCACAGTTTATGGAGAACTCATCAGAGCAAGAAACAAAGAAGAAAGTGTAGATAATAACACCCTATCTGTGGAGGCCTCAGAAGGATTTTCAGTACAAAATGTTAGCAAGGTGGGAAATAAGCCAAAAAGTGTTTTTGTGATAAGTAGTAGTGCAGTATTATGGAAAACTAAATGAGTATTTTTTTTTCTCTTATTATCAGACTAGCCTTACTTTGTCATTTCCAGAAGCAAATTGTTCTTCAAAGTTCATTTCCCCAAGTACTTCTTTCCCAAAACTTCACAGCAAAAGTGTAAGTGCAAATAGGAGTAAAAAATGAAATAGCTAGCTGTAAAAATGAGTCATTGTTATGTCCTTGTATTGGTTATATCATGAGTATTTAAGTGTTCAAAAGTAAACCCAGAACTTTTCTGTGGATCAGCCTTTCATACTTTGAATATTTTCATACCACCATTACAGTCAGTTCCTTGATTTTTTTTCAATGCTAGAGACTTGGTTTTCTCTCATTACTGACAGAAAAGTTCTTAGCACCAAAAATTTGATTGTGGCATGAAAAATTAATTAATTTTAGATAAATTCAATTAATATTACTTCTGGCACATTCACAAGGTGACTTCTCAATAGCTGTTTCCATATTAAAGTGGAATTCAGTGATTTAAATTGTTGCTTTTTGTGGAGAGACAATAACTGAAAAAATGGAGAAAACCCTTGGCAAGGAAAAGAAACAGCAGAAAACTGGACTCACGTGTTGAACTGGTTCTAGAATCAAACCTGGCTTCAGCAGAGGGATAAGAGTGATTTGTCTCTGCACTGTCTGTGTTCCACACAATTTTCTGTTAACTTATGTTGGCCTGGTGGTCTTCTCTTAATTTTCCCTTTCAGGTTCGATGTATAGATATATCCCCTGGAGGGGGACTAGGTGTGTCCAGTGGAGATGACAGCACTCTTCTTGTCTGGGAAACATCTACTGGTGTTGTTAGGGTATGGTTTTATTTACAGAATGTATTACAGGCCTTTATTATCCAACTACACCTAGACGAGTACAAATAACGCCATAGATGAGTACAAATATCATGCGGTATTTGTACTCCTCTATTGTAGTACTGGTTAAACAGGTTTTCTCACATCGCGCAAGCAGAGAATTGGATTGTACGTACAAAAAAAAAGTGGCGGACAATTGAATCATATTTCCGACATTGAAGAGTCAGAATGGCTGGCAAATATAGGTCCAAGTTCATTAGATGAATCGAACAAAGAAAAACAGCTTGACAACCAGAAAATTTCTTCATTTAATGAAGAAAATAGAAACAGCGATACAACAACGCGCCAATTCCGTTCCGCTTCACATACTTCTGTCACGCACTCCCCGTAAATAAATATCCGGAAAATTCCCCGCACTGAAATAACAGTTTGGCATGTTGGATAATAAATAAGTTATTATATGCTTTGTTGTCTAGTATCGCTGAGTATTTTTACTCATTATTTGTATTTTGACTCACCCTACGGACTCATCAAAATACGGCACAACTCGTAAAAATACTCAGTGATACTACACAACAAAACGTCTAAAAAGATATATGTATCTCTACACTACAGTACAGGAACCTATGAATGTAAATTGAGTACTCAGATAATGGTGTTCATTGCCTGACTCCTTAAAAAAAAAACACTATTTCCTCAATACTGTTCCCAACCTAAATCTGTTTCTTAACAGATCACATAATTATTAAGATTTATTTTAAATAGTGTTCATCTTAGAGTTACCTTTAATTCTACAATTGAAAATGAAAGATCTGAAAGGGTTTCTTCTTCTTCTTTTTTTTTTTAATCATAAAACCTCACAAACAGATTTAGCCTTGCTTTAAACAAGTTTTTTTTAACCAATACCTTCAGTTTACAAGTTCTTTAAATTTGTAAGGTACCTGTTGTTTTTTGCAGCACAATCTTCAAGGTCACATTTCAGATGTAAATACTTGTAAATTCTTTCCTTCTGGAAAAGTTGTTCTTAGTGGTGGTGCTGATTTGCGGCTAAAAATCTGGTCAGCAGAAGATGGAAGCTGTCCTGTGACATTGAAGGGCCATACAGGAGGTACTAAGGGGCAAAATGTATCATTCGTCTTCTTTTTGCAGGAATGATTGATATTAAAGTTACTCCAAGTTCAAATAAATCAAACTTTAAGTACTGTTGGACATGATTTACAATAATTGATGAGGTATAGATCTCAAGAAATTTGGAGATTTGTGAACAAGTTAACTAAACAAACTTATAATGATAATAGACTTATTGTATGGCCAAAACATTGCAGCCAGAAAATTTAGATAATAAAATAAATGGGAAACTAAGCGGGAATTTGGCAATGGACATTCCACTAGGTAGCTCCTTCAGTCCACTTATTCCAGATCAAGTTTGAATTTGGAATGTTGGCTTTTGTGGAGGGTGGAACACTGGAGAACCAGGAGCCAGGATGAGAACCAGCAATAAAGTCGACCCTCATGTGATGCCAAGTCTGGGAATCGAACCAAGGCCACAATGGGGAAGGCAAGCACTCTTGACACTGCACCATCTCTGCTCCCCACTTGAGAAATTTTAAAGAACTTTTCTTAAGTGTTGCTTGTTAGGTGGTCATCATTTTCCTTGTCATTTAATTTAACTTTTATTCTTAACTGGTAATTTGTAGGAGTTGTTGATACAGCTATTGTTGACAGAGGAAGAAATATTTTATGTAAGTGATTATTAAAAATGATCTTTCTTTAAAGATCCAAAATGTTTTACTCAATTGTTGATAAATCAGCCTCAGGGTAGAGTAAACTACTTAATAATGAAATCATGCACAAACTCTGATTGGATAGCCAGGTGTGCTTATGTAGGCTTCATGGTAGGTCTCTTTTCTTGGCAGCATTGATCCAAAATTCATAATGACACAGTCTCTTTATTGTCTCAAAAATTCCACACAATCAGAATCCTGAAAGGGAACTCAGATTTGCTTTTGTTGCCACACTTTTAAAAATGTTCAATGACTGACCTTAAAGGTTACTATGATCTGTAAGAATTTCTTCAACAAGAGGCAACTACCTGCCACTTTCAAAATTTCCACTAACCCCAATTCATGCAAATGATGTGCTCCATGAAATGTCCTGTTATTTGTTTGTTTTAATCTAAAAGCATGTTCTAGAGATGGAACTGTACGGCTGTGGGATTGTGGAGAAGCCAAGTGTTTGGCAGTTGTGTCAAGTGGTGACTGTCCTGTGAACTCATGTACATTGACCCAGCTTCAAGGAATGGAAAACACTCCTGAGTCAGACAACCAATGTAGTAAGTCTGTAATATGGTGACATGGATATTATGAAGAGAGAAAATGCCAGTTTTAAAATATAGATTATTGTTTTTTTCTTTTTAAATGGGAGCCAAATACCACCCTCCATCTAAATAAATTCTGGTTTGCTATATATTTTCTATTAAGGTTTCAGGCTTTCCAGAAACTCCCTGCCCCTCTACCCTACTCACACACACCTTAAATTTAGAAGTACCATCCTAAGGATTTGGAAAGAATTTTCCTGAAACACTGCCATGAAAGCTGAGGAAAAAAGTATTGAAAATTGTTGACAGTTATCCGTTCGTAGAATTTGTAAAGCATAGCCCAGTGTAAGCAAGTAGTGATCATGTGTGGTAGTAACAGTGGTAGCCAAAATGTAATAATGATTCTCTATTTGTGGTGTTGTACTTTAAAGGTGAGCGGGAGGTTGGAACTGAGGGTAAATTACTTATACTCGCCAAAGAAGACGGATTTCTTGAAGGTGTGGACGTACGTAACAAGGAAAAGGTACATTGTGGCCGACTTGATAAATTACTCTATCTTAAATACATCCTGAGCCTTGATGACCTTTTTTTGATTCAAGTCAAATACAAGTGTACAATGATTTTTATCCTACCAATCAAAGAGACTTCAAATTTCTTACCTGGTCACTAACCTACCTTCACAGCCTTGTTTCCAGGGATTCACTTGTATTAAGAATAAATTTACTCTTTGTCTTATTTTGTTTTGTTTGTTTTCTTTTTGTTGGCTATGATTGACATTTAGGGAAGTTTAGACTGAATTTATATGCATGACGCCTAACTAGATTGAATTTTTTAAGTTTTTACGATTTCCAACACTGTACTTCAGTTTCGTTGCTGTTTTTTCTTTCTTATTATTTTCTTTTCTTGTTTTGAAGCGTTTGATTTTGGTAGACAAAAAGAAAACAAACAAAAGAAATGAAACAAAACGAAGAGAAAGACGTTTTACGTAGACAGTTTGATATTCTACGGTTATCAGGTTTTTCAGGTAAAATGTTCGTCAGCTGTGAACTGCTCTGCATTTTTGTCGGAATACGAAGCTGTTGGTGGAACAGAAGATGGTTCTTTGTGGATTGTAGATGTTAGATCTCCAAGGTTAGTAGTTGCAAGAATTTTAAAGAGACCATGAATTGTTAGAGATGGGGTGGTGAGAGCTCTTGCAACACATGCTGTATTGACCCGAGTAAGGAAACTGTGAGAAGTGGGTGTGATAACGGAGAGGTTCGTATCTCTTACGAAGGGTTTATACTCGAAACACCAGCCTTAAAAAATTTACTATGGTAGTTTAACATCCTCCATCAATTTCCAGTTGATAGTAAATAAGGCATTTTTGGAGGAAGGCAGCAGTTTGAAAAGAGGCTAACAATTCTGGAAAAGAGTATACAGGCCTGATTTAGAACACGTGTTGTGGAAGGGACAAAAAAAAAAAAAACAGGAAAGGGATAAGTCGCGGGATTGGGATGCAGGTGTGTTTTTCATATACGTTTACCTTTTGATCTTATATTGCTCAAGTTTAGGGATGTTTTGGAGTTGAAATCTGTGTTGTTTACTTTTCCAGTTTTCCAGTTGGCGTGTTTCGCCGATCATCCTCACCCATACTTTCTCTATCAATCACTGGGGATCATGGATTTCTAGCATCTTCGCGTGAGTATTTAAGGTTATTATGAGTATTTTATCAGTTGATATCGAAACCAGGAGCAGGACTTTTACAGGCTGTATGTTATCACAGGAAAAAAAAAACAGGGCACAGTCAAGCTCTCCTTGAATCCCACTTACGCTTTAGCTCCCAGTTTGCCTGAATTCCTTGTCCTGCTATGTCATCTTTTAAAAGCCTGTTGGCATTGTGGGTAAAACTGGTGGCATAAAAGTAGGATGAATGTTCCACATTTGACTCTAGAGGTGTGGCAAGGATTTGTGTGGGGGAATGTACTTTTCCAAATCCAACCCAATCGCTTTCAAAATATGCCTTTTAAGGAGAAGTAAAGATAAACAGACAGACTTCCCTCCAACTTCAGAAAACTTATATTTGTGTTATGTTTCAGGAGATGGGGCGTGTTTTTGTTGGAGTGCGAAAATGTTGGGGCATGGAAGAAGCGAAGAAGTGACGAGCTGGGAGTTGATCGGACCCGATTCCGACCCAGTTTATAATATTTGTCGCTCGGCTAACGCAGTGTACTCTGCTTGTCGAGACAAAACAATTAGAAAATATGTTCTTAAGCAGTCTGAACTGCCCACCTAAAATTGTGGGTTAATGTACAGATAGGTCCACTGCAGTAACCTCTAGCGACACAGGTTTAAGAGGAACTTTCATCCATGCATTAGGGGTATCGAATGGTCCCATTCAATTTACAAGTGCTCGCAAAATTTGGCCTTTGCTCGAACTGCTCGCAAAAATTACACGGGTGCTCGCTTGCTCGTGCTCGCAAAATTTATGCAACTGCTCGCATGCTCGCATTCTCGTTAACATGAGCTCGATTGCTCGAAATTTCGTTAATCCTGCTTTGTAGTTATTTTTTATTCATATATAAACGATAAATCAGTTATGATATGGGTTAAAACAAAAAGGTTGAAACATCTCTACCTCGGGCTTCAGTCTTTCTTCAACAGTTCATCCTGTAACTGTTTTGGAGGCGCTGTATGTATTGTCGGAAAAACGCACAAAGCTCCATGACAAGCATTTCGCTCATTGATTTATTCTTTATCATATTTCATGGTCGTAGGCTTTCTGCTTGAGTGGGGTACAGTTTCGCAGTTCAAATATGTGATCGGTCATCTATTCACTTGTTTCTAAGGTTATTAACGAGTACCCAAAAGATATCATTTCTGTTAATACTGGCTTTGCTTTTTCCCTCAATAGATTCGCTTTCATTGCTTTAAGCTAGCCTTACAAAAGTTGTTTCTTTGACCAGTTTCCCGGGTATTTTACCCAATGACTTAAACCTTCTTTCGCTTGAACAAAAAAACGAGACTGTAACACGATCTATTTAGCAGGGAATTCTGATAGGAAGCTTGACATAACGGGAGGTGACATAATCTCCTGTGGAGACATTACTTGTGAACCTTTGTTGATCTAAATTCCCATTTATTTGAGCAACTTATCAGGGTTTACGTATGATGCACGATCGTCGCAGTAGAGGGCGCTACTTATGTAATAGCGAAAATCAGACCTGAAAAAAATCAGGCCTGTACGGGATTCGAACCACTGACCTCTGCGATACTAGTGCAGCGCTCTACCAATTGAGCTAACGTACAAGCCAACTGAGAGCAGGCCGTTAAGTTGATTCGTAATAAACCCGTGATGATAAGTCAGATACAATGAATATATGAAGTTCATATATTTTGAACTGCGGTATTAGATACGTATGATGCACGATCCTCGCAGTAGAGAACGCTATTTATGCAATAGCGAAAATCAGACCTGAAAAAAATTATCAGGGTTTGTAGACATGATGGATTTTCCAGTGTGCAATGGGAAGTAAAATGGACGGAGTCAATATTTTGAAACTGTGTACTCGGATCGCATTTTGTAACAGTTTTATTCAACCATGGAATCTTCCTGGCCACTAGTAATAATGACAATTAAAATCTGATGACAAACGGTGGCATACGAAACCCAATTAAACAAAACAACAATATTAAGAACCCTCGGTCGTTTGGGCTTTACCGGAAATTCTTTAATGAAATGTTGCTTTAATCATTTCGATTAAAAAGTAAAAGGCCTAGCCAAACGAGGAGACATGTCTAGAAACTTATGTCTCCGTGTCGCGCGAAAACGCATAAAGTAAGAATTATTCTCGAAAGGCACCCACGAAGGTAGACAGTAATCTAGAGAAATACTACTATTACCAGTACTATCTGACCTTCAGAGCTTCCACTAGAGCTTGTCAGATCTGTATGGCTGTAAGTGGTTAGATTCTGGAAGCCTCCAAAATAGATAAAACTTCATTGCGTAGAATCTTTTTCAGTCGATCAGCAGAAAACCAGGTACTCCCGCGAATTTTGGATAGGGGTGTGCCACGAAGGTTCGTGAACCCTAACCCTATTTAAGGACTAAGAAAGCGAAAACTGATACCCTTTTTAAGGCCCAAAGCCGAAAAATGACACCCTATTCAAGGAAAAAACAAAATTATTAATAGCATGAAAAGGAAAACTTTATTTCTTCTCTGTAACATTGGATGTATAGCATCAAGCATAAAATACTGGAATCATCATGATCAATCCTTTTCATGCCTCGTGGCACATAGGGCCTTCACAGAGCTTTTCCACTCCTCTCGATTGGTTGCTGCTGTCCGCACCTCCTCCCACGACCTCCAACCTGCCTCTTGCCTTTCTTTCTCTACTGTACGTCTCCAAGTGGTTTTTGGTCTTCCCCTTCTCCTTTTACCTTCTGGCGCCCAGCTCATAGCAACATTGCAATCATTATTACGATCTTTCCTAAGAACATGACCAATCATTTTCTATCTACGAGACATCACTTCCGCACTCAGTGGCTTTATGCCTGCCCTTTCCTGTAGCTCTTTGGTGCTGACATGGCTTGCTATCGGATTCGGAGGATCCTTCGTAGGCACCTATTATGGAATACATTCACTGCTTTATCATCTCCTTTGTTCATCTTCCATGTCTCAGATCCATAGAGTAACATTGGCACTACTAGAGTTTTATATAGCCTCAGTTTTGTTTTCCTCAAGATGTTATTAGAGATCCAGATCTTCTTTAGTTTGTTAAAGGCACCTCTGGCTTTAATAACCTGTTCTTCAAGTCCTTCATACCACCATCCTCTCTACAAACTTTGGCCTACAAGTACACGAACTCATCGACATCTTCAATATCCTGTCCATTGATTATGATCTTTTCTTGGTTCTTTGCATTGATCCTCATCACTTTTGTCTTTTCCTTGTTGATTTTGAGTCCCACCCGTCTGGCCTCTTCATCCAGCCTTGTTGTTTTATCCTGAATTTGCTGCTTGGTAGATGAGAGCAGGACTATATCGTCCAAAATACTAGAATAAGCCTAGTTTAATAATATGCAATCATAACCATGATACATCTTTCAGTCGGTCTGTTTATTACAGCGGATTACAGCCAGGATTATTCGTACTAGAGTGTCTCTACCTACTCTATTCGTGTTGAACTTTGATCGCGGCTAAACATTATCCTTCTATCACTCGTTATTCCATTAAGCTAGGTTTTGTTGTGAGAGTTCTGATAATTAAATGAACGACAGTCATATTATTAATTCATAATGTGGCTTGAAGAGGCGTTACCTGTATTTACCCGCTTAACGGCTATTAAACCTCTGTTGCAAAATCATTTTGTTACAATACTTAAACGGATACATCAAGTTTTAAAAATAACCGTGCATTTAGGCGGGCGTTTTCACACTCCAGAATTAGATAATATAATTAAGCTGCCTTATCTAAGGACCACACCGTGGACACAGAAACAAAAGGGTCAAAAAAGGTACCCTATTTAAGGACCGAGAACGTCAAAAACCATACCCTATTCCGCGGCACGTACCTATACCTACATGGCCCATATATGCGAGTACCCCCCCCCCCCGAGTGCTCGCTGCTCGCAAGGATAATTTGACAACTGTTCGTGCTCGCAAAAATAAACACTGCCCGCGTGCTCGCAAATGCTCGCAAAGACCATGCGAAACCCCTTGCATTGTTGTGCAAACTTGTCGCAATAGCAAGTGATATCTTACAGATAATCACTTTTCGAAAAGTCGTCTTTGGTAAACAATAGTTGGAATTTGTCCAAATTATTGTTTGTGACAGCTGGCGCCAAATATCAAGTGCCCTTTCCTGATTTTGGATTTATTTGTTGCCACTCATTTCAACCATTGGCGTCCCATCGACTGTTTGTGTGACGTAATTCCGGTCAGAGGTGTTTGCCCTTAAATTATGTGGATCTACCCCAAGATTCCTTTAGTTGAACCTACGTGATCCAAGCTTTGCATGTCGACAAGAATCATAGTTCGCAACAAAGTCCGTTCAGTTCTTTACCAACCTCCACTGAAACTGTCGGGTGCTCAGTACTCTCTGATTGATTCGATACAGGCAAAGGTAAAGTTTCTATTTTCTACCTTGTTGATTCCTAAATACCCATGGTTTGTCGCGCTGTCTTCCTGCAAGCGGTGCTAGCACACCACAGGATGGTCGAGGATCCTTCGTCGGCTGTAAGCTTGTACTCTGAACTCGTCATCTTACAGGATATTATTTTTTTCTTGGCGTAGCGAGGCTAGAGTCGCAACTTTCAAAGAAGCTTCTGAATTGACACGTTTACCGCTTGATCCCAATCCCTACACAGAACTGCATCGGTTTTTTAGTAGGGCATTTAAATACCTCAGCAGGCCTCCGACGAAGAGGGCATTTCATACTATTGTCCCGTCCTTTGGTCAGTACTGTAAGAACATGTTAGTTACATAGTAAGAATCACTTTCGTCATTCATTTGCTCGTTAGTGTGATTTGCAACGCGATGGCTTGTTACTTACAGTAGTTATGACTTATTTCAGTTGCATTTTGCTAATTCGCAGCCGCCCCCCTTCAAAAAGCTTTCCTATTTAGTTTTATAACATAATGAACATAGTGCGCATCGTCTGATTGGTTAATTCAGTTTGCAAGCGGATGTTTCATCAGATTATAGAGCCGCGTGTAACTAGTTAGGTCTTAATGTTACTTCCCACATTCGCGAGTGTCCTCCGGAAAAAAAAATTCGTACGCGCCCTAGTTTCAAGAAAACCTTAACAAACTATACATCAAAAAAAGGCTTAAGAAATGCAGTTTACGATAAAAATTTAATTTTGGCGATTTTTTCATTTAGGGAGTATCAGGAGCCGGTAAGACGTGAAACAACAAAGGGTCCTTCTATTCATGATTTATCGGGTAGGCGTCAATCAACAAAAGTGTGTCAGGCTTTTCCGATATTCTGATTGGTTTTCTAGATATCCGCATCGAAAGTTAGAGTAGCGTAAAATATGCGAAACGTGTTGCGCAAATGGACACAACGTGAAAAATATTTCAAATATCAAAATCTCCCGACACGCTTTCGTTTGTCATTATCCCTGGAATGTTTTGGCGAATTCTCACGAAAATCGGTGAAATCTACATACCCTATAAATTCGCTCAAAGCGGATGTATTCCTCTCAAAATCAAATGCGAGATTTTAGCCCCTAAAGTTTTGTAGACAACTAGAGCTACGCCGTACGCCAAGAGATTATCTCGCCTCCTGAAACCGCGAACCAATGGAAAGACGGGACCTCCTGGCGTCAATGACGATGCATCAAGATTTTCCCGATTTTCACGTTTTTTTTTTATCTCGCTTTGTTGAAAATTGGCAAAGAAAAAACCCGCGGCAAGAAAGATTAAGCTGGAGAAACTTCTGAAAAGCAAAACGGCGAATCGACAGACAGCTTAAGTAAGTACCCTTATCGCTTAAATGATTCCCTCGGGTAAAGTTATTGGGGACTTTAAGTAAACCTCGTCGGCGACGGCAACGAGAACGTGGAAAAACAATAGATCTAATTGGCAGAACAATAGCCCAGCACGTGTGTTTTAAAACTTGGTACATTTCTTAGCCGTCCTTTGCAAAACAACAACGCGAAATCCCCAAAATTGCGTCGTCTGCGAAGCGAAACCGCGGCGGCAAATTATTTTAATTTTAATTTGGAACTCAACGCTACTTTTATGCGTTACGTTGAGTTTGAAGTCTGGCGCCTTATGAGACGGTAAACACATGCAGCCATTTTCGAAATTCTAACTAAAAGAAGAAACTCCTTTTTTTAATCGACGCCTTCCGTGCCGTTGCCGTCCTGGCTGCTTAAAGTCCCTATTATGTTTTGTATCAAGGCCGGTACTTGCTTATTGAAAGGAAACTTCGTTTTTAACCTTACGTACGACAAATGTAGATTTGATGGCGACTTCTTTGTTCGCCAGTAATTTGGATGCCAGCGTGGAGAGGGGTGCAAGGACTGTTTTTTTTTTCCTGACAAAATGGTGCCATTTCTCTATTCTTTGGGCCTGTTTTTTTCTTTTTCTTTCCCCAGGGACTCCTCTCTAATTTAGATTTCTTTTTTTTTTTAATCCATGAGAAAAGATTTTCCACTAGCAGGGAACTTTCGCGTGTGAATTTTGTCAAGTGCGCGATTAAACAAAATATGCAAATAACATGAAATTGCCGCGAATATTCCCCCAGGGGGTTCGCCATTTACGAGAATATGACACCCTCCTGATTTATTAACTTTTCTTTAAAAATACGTTTTCCTAAATAAGTCGATCACTTTCTGAGATTTCAAAATTTTTCTTTTTGTAAACGTTAAGAAAAAAAATTAACTTTAATAGCTAACACAATTACTGGTAACCCAGTAGTTTACATTGTGGGCTATAAACAAATAATTCAAATTGAACATAACAATGTTAAGAATCCCAATTGGCCGGAGACAAACCAGTTGGCTATTTACAAGCATGGCCGAGGATTTGAACTCGGAGCCACCGTGAAACAAATTCAGGTAGTGGTCAGGGTGCGACTCGAACCCGGGAGCGACGGATTGCGAGTCCGACACGCTGACCACTCGGCCACGCTACCTCCAAGTAAAATGTCTAACTTCACTCTAGTCCAATAAAAGAAAAAACGGCCTCTGAAGGTTTAACTGAGCAATAGAACACATTTTCCGGGCTCCATAACACGTGATAAAGCCCCTTGGGATGTTGTGAGAACACAATACAATACAACATACAATAATTGTTTTATTAAAAACGTTAAATTAAATTATTAAATTTTATTAAATTTTTAGCTCTCTTTTAATTTTAAGCTGACACGTACGCTTACCATATTTGTAGATTATGTTATAGGCTGATATACCATAATGGCTAAGCCAATAAAAAGTCTTGAATTGCATTATCCAATGACCTAGTTTTTAATAAATAACTTTATTTAAACTTGAATTAAAGATAGCAAATACTTACTAATATCTCCAAGTAAAGATATTGAAATTACTATAATACAATAAAAGAAAATCAAATAATATATATAGATATATGTATGTATAAATAAATTTGAATAAGACTAATAAGTTAAGAATTTAAATATTATTTATTGCAAAAGGTACAACAGTCAATGTCAAATTTCATTTTGGAAATTCCCAATTTAAATTTACTTAATTCAGGAATCGATCTCCTGTAGTTAGGGAGAGAATTCCATTACTTACTGCACTGATAAACAAGAGAGTGAAGACCGTAACCAGTGGTGTTTACTCTAAGTACAGTGAGAATATAAAAATTAGGTTAAGTTAGCAAATTAATGCTAACTTAGAGATATATTCAGGAATAAGTCCAGCTGGTTACTTTTACCCAAGCTGTTTATTTCCCGTGGGACGCCTTGACAGGCGGTTTTATACTTTGACCCTCACTGTCTCCCTAATCAAGCATCAAGGTCAAGGGAAAAAAGGAAATGATTGTCATCTAAAGAAGCGCTTGATCGTTAAACAAATAATACTTGTCAGCTCCTGAGGGAATGTGTAGAGAACAGTGTGGAGAATATGCACACTGATGTAACGGTGAAAGGATCTAGCGACAGAAGGAGTCTAACCACACGAGTAGCTCTTATTCCATATCCGCGTGCGCGGTTTAGTTGGACAGCGGTTTCTCATATTAACATTCACGAAAGAGAGGCTCTCTGGTGAAGCATTAAGGATGGGCCAATACGTCTTTTTCGAATCGATACGATACCGAGTACGATACTGACTTTTTTCTTCGATATAGATATCGATACCGATACTGTGACTTCATTGAAATACATAGTAAGTCACGTGATCTGATTGACTAAATGAAGGCACTCTCGCACGGTTTGCTGTTAAGTTCTATATAGTAGCATCAACAAGACAGTCAAACAAGTAAAAAATTTCAATTTATTGGGACTCATTTTTGATTTTCTCGAGGAAATGAAGAACACCGCAGTGGTACAATCTTTCTACTTACTATATTAAGCAATCTGCAACTTTCACTAGCATTTAGGTATGATCATGAAGCGTACGATGACGGGTTATCAGTCACTGCACGCGTCACTGATAATAACTGAAAATGGGTGCCCGACTCATTATGGATCCTACGCTTCAATACTCGATACATCAGAGACTCCCTGGTATACAGGACCACTCGCAGAGGTACCATACTTTGGAACTATTAAATGCTTTTCTTGCTCGAGGTTTTTCTTTAGTAAGCAGTCATGGTAGTTTGCTATTGCAACTCATTTTTGTTACTCCAGATCTGTCCTTGTAATGCGTAGATTGTTGTGAGCTGCGATTTTGTTGCCATTGCACTGAGTGACGTTACATTTACAGAATCGGGTGCGGCAATCCTACATAATCATTGCACACAAATGCGCACGTGCACGATCTCGAGCCCTACGGCTACTTATCAGCGCTTCGTCGGGGGAGATTAAAGCGTGGTAGGTCACGTGCAGTATCGAAAGCGGTATCGCTAATTTACGATCCAACCTCGGTGTCGCTGGTATCGAATATTTGGTATCGGTAGCGGCCAATCCTTATCAAGCACCTCTGAAGACTACTAGAATAAGCATATAAAAAGTTTAGGTAAAACATCATGATTAGACGCTGTATAGCCTTTGGTTGTACGAGCTGAAGTTTCCGCTATCAAACAAAGATCATCTCCAGAAGTGCACACCTCCTCGATTTACTGGTTTCCCGCCAGCGACTTGCTGCGTGTCGGCAGACATTTCCACTTATTTAATATTCACAAATTTCAAAGACCTTTTGTCTGCGAATTCCCGCGGGTAGCTTTTCGAACTGAAAGCCTCGGACTCAACTGAGATATCCACTGTGCAAACGTGTACGCGTGTCAGGAAACTAATCAGTTGGAATTTTTTTGGATCCATTTGCAGATCGATGCAATGTCGCTTTTAGCCGATCACAAGTTGCTTTTGGGAGCTGTGGGGATAGCAGTGACATCTGCAGTGGCAGGTTTTAGTATTAGTCGGATATTTCAACGTCGAAATTTAAGCCTCTATAAAATCAGCGAGGAGGACAATCCAGTCGCTAAATATGTAACCGAATATGGTATCCGCGAACCATCGGCGCTCGCCAGCCTGAGAAAGGTTAGAATCTTTCGTATAACGTAGTTTGATAATTCCTTTGATTTTCTAGTATTCACACCAGTAAATCTTGTGGTTTCATCGTTTTGACCATTGCATAATACATGCTTTCCTGTGGCGCACATAGGCGTTCTCAGCCACACATGGTCTTGTTTTTTCTCTTGCATTGATTGATGTGATGAGTCAGTACTTTGACATGACAAGAGAGCAATTTTGGTTATTATCAGGGGACTGATTGACTAAGGAGGAAAAGTCGAAATTGATACACTTAAATGGGATTAATGCCTGATCGAAGGTTTCCTAAATTTGTAATTCTTATATTTTATTAGACATTTTAGTGGGTAGTGTCGCTGAGTACGTTTACGAGTTGCGCCGCATGTTGACGAGCTCGCAGGCCGAGTCAAAATTCTAACAACGAGTAAAAATACTCAGCGATACGTCTAACGAGTTATTTATTATCCAACTGCGTTACTCTATGCGCATTTATTATGTTACGTGCACGAATGACCAACAAATGTCCGCTAACAAAGCATATATGAAAATAGACTCCCGAGTACGACATATGGCACGCAACAAAAATGTAACAACAAGCAGTAACCCATTTTAACTATTATTTAATTAGTTTTACACTGACTAATTTACTTAGGTTGGAGATAAAGTTAAGCAGTTCTTAAAGCAGGCTTACAATCCTTCATGCCGTGTAAGTGTTCGTCGTCTTGATCAACTTCCAATTCCAACATCCGCCGACTGAAGACCACAGCGCTTGGCTTTCTTGATTTATCGCATTCTTTCCTTGTACACAAACTCTTCCGGAGGATTCCATAGTAAACTCTGTATTCTCTATCTTCTTCCTCTCTCGACTATCGTCTTTTTCATCTCTTTCCTCTCTCCGGATATCGCAAGGTCAAAAGGTCACAGCCTTGTCACATCATAGCTTCCACAAGTTCAGTCAGCAAGCCACGAGGGTAACCCTCGGGCAAATCTTTTTTGTACTTCTCACAAGCCAGCTTTTATACATTTACTTTAGTTATCTAGAATTTTCTATTACTATTTATAGCGTATTACAAGTTGTATTATTTTTGGAAACTGCTGAGTCACATGAAAGAAGTTTCTGGAATATTACAGATTACAGATAATTCTAGAAAAGTCTGGGATTGCGTGACAGATTCAGTAAAAATAATTCGATCCTCGTAACAATTATAAGGCGTGAAAGCAAAGGAGATAGTATAGCCAACCTGTTGAACAGTTTTTTTTCTTTTACTCGCAGTCAAAATTACCTACTGTCTGAACTATCCAAATATCGCGTGATATTTATACTCGATTCGCCCGTTATTTGTATCTTATATTATTAAAAAGTAGATGATTGGATAATGCAATTCAAGACTTTTTATTGGCCTAGCCATTATGTTATATCAGCCAATATACCATAACCTACAAATATGGCAAGCGTACATGTCAGCTTAAAATTAAAAGGGAGCTAAAAATTAAATAAAATTTAATAACTTAATTTAACGTTTTTAATAAAACAGTTATTCCACTCGCTCTTGTTGGATATGAGATGACTATAGCCAACTTGGTGCTATGCGCCTCATTGGCTATCATCTCATATCCAATGCGCCCTTGTGGAATAATTGTTAATTATCCAACAGGCCACATTGTCATTTCAGTGCGCACGAATTTCGTGGATATTTCTGGAGTACAAATATATTTGTACTTGTCTAGTGCATTATTTGTACTCTACGAAGCACATTTGGGTAATAATGATGGGTAACATACATTTGAAATTCGCATGTCACGCTATAAATCCTAGGTGAAGGTTCAAAATAACCAAAGTTCAGAGAACCCTGTGTGACCCAGTATTATGGCTAACAAAGTTTCTGTACTTTCAGTGGTGGGTATTTGAGAGCGTGTATTAATTAGCGTGTTTCCTCTTTTCAGTGTGACTTGGGGTCCGTAGACCATCCTCATTGGATTTAGTGAATGCATCACAGAATAGAATAGACTCAGTTGTGAACCACTTATGAGAGTAGTTGACGCACAACTCATATAAACCAAGTTAAACATCATTAAGCATATAAAGAGCAATTTTCATCAAATATGATTGCAGGAGTTTAGTGGAAAAGTTAAGAGGCAGTAGGGTCCTTCATCCCTTTAACATGGAGCATAATAGGGCAATTTTTTAATCTCATGAATCATCGGCCCTTTTATGTCCATGTGAATAAATTTTTTATTTAAAAGTGACCTGTGAATGAAGAGCTGAAATAAACGTGATTGGAAAAGAGCTCAAGGATACTACACAAACAAATTTAGTGCGTGGTTTTCATACAACAGAGGATATTTGGTCCAAGATGTTTTATCAGGGTATTCAAGTACCAATGTGGTCCACCAGAGGGGCCAACTTGAGGACCCCCTGTCTTCTCTTTGTCGTGTTCCTCTCAAACAGAAACCAACAGAACAGGATTGATTATAGATTGAGTAGCTTAGTCATTTGCAGTGACAAATTATCCACACTTAAATATGCTACCACGAATGGAATTAACTGTAAAATTTGATTGAGACATCCAACCCTGCACATGCCCAGAAAATGAGACTTTGGGTTTAAAGAAATTTATTTTATTCTCAAATAATTAACAATTATTCCACGAGCACGCGTTGGATATAAGATGATAGATAGTCAACGAGGCGCATAGCGCCGAGTTGGCTATAATCATCTCATATCCAACAAGTGCGAGTGAAATAATTGTTTTATTTAAAAAAACGCACCTAAGATATTAGACAAATCTTCTCGACTTTATTTGGTAAGAAGAAACCGGATGTTACAATGTACAGATATTAGATTATGGTATATGGGCTCATATACCATAATGGCTAAGCCAATAGAAAGTCTTGAATTGCATTATCCAATGATCCAGTTTTTAATAACAATGGTTATGTTAGAATTCATAGCGATTCTCATGCAATTAATGCCTGTAATTATGATATCTGTTCTTGCAGGCAACTGTAAAGCTTCCATTAGGTGACATGCTTTGTAGTTCTGATGAAGCTCAACTTATGAGGCTATTCATAGAATTGATTAAAGCCAAAAAGGTTATAGAGATAGGTGAGATGGACATTTTAAATGATATGTCAGCTTTTTTTTTATTTGAATTTTATTGGAATAATGATAGATCGTAGCACTGTTAAATTGTTAAGGAAATTCAAAAGTGGAATGTGAACCTAACACTTTCCTTTGTGCAGTATAGCCTAAATCATTGTTGTGGTTGATATAATCCCCAAGAGTCAATTAATTGACAATTATGTCACTCAGTGGTCAGCAGGTAATATAAATAGTAGAAATGGGTCAACTTTCCCTATTGTGGGTGATGACAATAAGTTTTTAAATAGAAATTAAGCAACCCTCATTAGCTTTGAATTGGGATTTGATGGGATGGAAAAAAATAGTGATATGTAAAAGGGTGAGGATGTATGCCCTAACATCCTTAAAAAAATTTTTGCTTAACTGCTCCCTTAGCTTCTAGTGGAAAGGCTTAACTGAGGCTTATTGAAATGTCTCTAGTATATACATACTGGTATTTAAAAACTTAGAGTGAGCTGAGTGAAACAAAACAGTGATGAGTTGTTACAAAAATTTCTACCTGTAATTTTTTCAAATTCTTTCTTATTTCAGGTACTTTCACTGGCTATAATACTCTTAGTATGGCTATAGCTCTGCCATCTGATGGCAAAGTTGTGTCATGTGATATCACAGACAAGTTTATGAAAGAGATTGATGCTCACCGTTACTTTCAAGAAGTAAGCTGACAAATGTTTTAATTCATGTAACAAAAGTTAATTGTTTTGTGACCTGTATTTAGCAGTCGCGTAGCAAGCTCTAACTCCATATGACCAAATCCTGACCAAGTAGCAACCAATAAGAACATCTGAATTTACCATAAGACTATCTGTCATAAAATAATATTAAATATTATGTAATATTGCACAAAATGTCTTTTGCCCTTTCTTTTTCTCACAACTAATATCACATTTCTGCCAGCCATTTTATATTTATTATGTCATCAAATATAGACTCAGAAAATGAGTAGGGTTCGTAGCTTTGAATACATAACTATCTTTGTTAAATTTTACCTTGGTAATGTAAAACACAGCTTAACATTTCAAAGCCTGGTTGTATTAAGGGTGAATATTGCTATCCAACAGATAAATCACTATCCAGTGGATAAGTAATAACAAAAGGTACCAGGGCCACTAACTTTTCAAAAAGGTACCACTAACTTTTCAACTTACTAGCCCAGTGGCTAGTGACATCTTAGATTTTATGACAATCCTAGTTTATTTACTAACCAAACTGGCTAGTGGAAATCAAAAACCACTAGCCAAAACTAAATTTCTACTAGTCTGTGGCTACTGAGTGGGCTACCATTAGTGTCAAGCCCTGGGTACTGCACTATCCACAGAATAAGGATTTATCCAGTGGATAGCATTATCCAACCTTCAAAGAGCTGGGGCCAGAAGTGATTTATGAGCAAATCTCTTAATGATATTTAGGAATCCAGCCAAGAGATGTTAAGAACAAGTAAAGACAAACATATTTCTCAGACTTATTTCTAAGGAAAGTTAGCAGCATAAGAAGGAAGAGTTATGAACCCTATTTTGAGTCTCTTGTCCACAGCTCAGGTTATTATGTGTAGTGATTTTTTTATTTGAAATTATTGTTATCTTTTTTTATTTAGGCTGGTGTTGAGTCGAAAGTTGAATTTAAGATACAGTCTGCACTCACTACTCTAGGTAATAATAGTGTCCTTTTTGTTGATATATGGTGAGTTTCCATAGTCACTGATGCTCTCATACACTCTGCTTTAGAAGTTGCGACAAACCGTGCTATAAACAAACCGTTCACATAAAGAGGAATTCTGTGTACAGCTAGGAAAGGCAAAAGAGTATCCTGTGTGGAGATACAGAGGGACAGATGGGGAAGTTTTGAGCCAAGAAGCATGAAAAACCCTCAGAACAGATTTACGTTATACCAAAAGCTATTTCATAATTAAGATTTGTCCAACTCAGTGGTACAATGTATTGAAATAATATTGCCTGTCTCCAGTTCTTGTTGAAAGAGAATCATTGTGTTGTAAAACTTCTACACTTGTATCAATCAAGAATAACTCTGACCTAAAATAATTGCCTTTTTATAGATGAACTTATTGCTGCAGGAGAAGCTGAAAGCTTTGACCTTGCTTTTATTGATGCTGCAAAGACTGAATATGACCAGTATTATGAGAAATCTCTACAGCTTCTGCGTCAGGGAGGGTTGATAGTAGTTGACAATGTAAGTAATAAACAAGTACTGTAGGTAGTTCTCTTGAGGACAAACTTGGGTTAAGTAAAAAAGAAATCAAAGAAAACTTTCTAGCTATTGTTACAGCAACTCATTGCTAAGACAAGTCCTTTATTTTAGCTCCAAAACACGGGAAGCTTTACGCCCCAGTGGCTTGCATTGTGTGCCCGCAAAGACTTCATGTCCGCTGGCCTACAGCGGGCATAATACCGACACCTGAAAACCCTTGCAATACTAAATCTATCACATATCGTAACAGCTATACATATTTGCTCTTAGCATTCAAAAATCTTTACAAGAGTAAGATTAAAAAAATGACTTAAGCAAGTTGACTGAAGCAGTTGAACAAGTCACTCAAGGACTGGAGCAAGGTGGCCAATAAGATAAGCTGAGAGGTAACCTAGGCAAGCTGACTAATGACTAAGAGTTAATCAAAGACTTAAGTGAGTGGGCCAGGACTTAAAAGAGTTGATGAAAGACATAAGCAAGTTGAGGAATGCATGTCTGCCCAGCACTGACACATCACTTGAATAGTTTTGGCTCACTGCCTTAGCAGTGACATATGCATGTGTCAGGGAAAAATTGTCGAGAACCAAATCAGTTTACTCTTGGACAGGTTTTTTCTGCTTGTCACACAAGGCACCCTCGTTGTGTGACATCCTTAAAAAAGGCTCTTGAGGAGTACAAACAGTGGTTAAATTACTTGAAATTTTTTAAATTATTTGACATTGTTTTTTATTAATCTTGGTTTAGGTTTTGCTCAATGGTACAGTTTGTGACCCCAAGACAGTAGCTACAAAGCCAAGGACAAGAGCAATACACAACTTGAACACAAAACTTCACAAAGACACTCGTGTGACCATCAGTATGATTCCCTTCTCAGATGGTGTGACGATAGCAATAAAGCTCTAACTTGTTATTAATTTTAGACTGACACTGACACAAATGTATATGAATCCATCAGTCCCCTAGTTTTTTATAAAGGGTACAGCCTGAATGCTTGAATAAAGTTCATATACTGCAAAGTTCATATAGGACAGAAGATTCTCTTGACATTCCTCCTTCTTTCCTTTTACTATTTAGTTTACTTTTACCTTTCCAATAGTAAAGTTGATTCATTTAACTTAAGTTAAGCTTGCATACCAGAGTATAAGAGTAGCATTGTAACCAATGTGGGTTACCTTTTCTTGTAGTCTAGGTCTAATGTTTGTTTATTGTTGCTAATGTTGTTATTTGTTTGTTTCTAATATTGACTGAAAGCTAAAACACTACAATGGAAATTCACTGTTTGATCACTCAGTAGCTATGATCACCCATGGGTGATGTAACCATGTGTACACAGTACATACACAAGTACATGCTTGAATGCATGCACAAACATACCTACACAAATCCAAACAAACAATAATTTAAGAAACATTTTAGATTTAGCAGTGAATCTTTTAGCACCTTTTGCATACCTACGCAGGTGTATACCCTCTTGAAATAGAACTGGTTTACATGTCCATTTCTTTATCTGTTGAAAGTGTATGATTTTGTTGATATATGCATAATGTGCTGATCAATTGGAAGCTTCAACATCTCCCATCAGCACTAGCAACCCACATCATCCATGCCCTGGGGGTGGGGGAATTTGAACCAGTGGAATACTCGAGGAGTTCAAAGTTTAAGAGTCCACTTTCAGGAGACCAAATTGCAGCATAAAAAGCTATCCCAAATTCAGAAACATTTTTTGATCATGCAAAGAATTGTTCAATAACAAATTGTCCTTGGGAGGACATTTCAATGCAGATTTTCTCCGGAGGGGCGGAAATCTGAACGAACCAATTTTCAAAAGTTCAAGTGCCCGTGGGGAGATGTTCCCTGAACTTAGTTGACAACACTATGTAAAGCTGTGAGCCTGGCCCCTGGGATTCCTCTTAAAATTCGTTCCTAGTCCTTCCAGCTTCACGTACATACCACGGATGAAGTAGTCTAACTTCCGGTGCTCTTAACCCTCCGTGAGAATGTCATTTTTAAACGAACACAAGTTGTTATTTGGGGCTGTGGGGATTGCATTATCATCTGCAGCTGCAGGATATGTGTTCAGTCGGACTTTGATTCAGCGCAGTTCGTTTGATACGCCCCTCAAAGTTCTCTCTGAAGGGAGCCCAGTGGCTAAATATGTCTTGAAACACGGAATCCGCGAACCCTCACCTCTCGCGCAATTAAGGCAGGTAATGATACTCATTGTGGCTTTTTATGTTAGTTACAACTTCCAGCCAGATTTGATTATATGTATCATCGTTGTCTTAGTAATACGTCCCTCTGTACCAACTAGCTGAAAAAGTCAAGGTGCAACACATGAATGATCTTGCATCACCTTTCATCACTCGTCCGTCACTTCAGTACAAATAAGAATATTATTAAAAGCATTAAAGGGTTAAGCTTGAAAATTGGTTACAAATTACTTTTTGAAGTCGTAATTGTGACCCCTCAATGCATTTGTCATTGCCACAATGTTTTTCTTTTTATCTTTTTTTTTTTTTAAATCCTCTCTAAAGACCCCAAATAAATTAAAACATCATTCCATTATTATTTTTGTAGTTGTTAAGAGAATTTGGTGCTACACCGGTCGCCACCCTTTAGCACAGGCAAACCATCTGATGTGTCTCCTAACTCTTTTATAATTGAGCTATACAGAATTTAAAGAAACAAATTCACTGATCAATAACATATTCCAACACATCTTTTTCCTAACCATTTCCACCTAACATCAGTATTCATATTCTCCATACTGTTCTCTACATTTCCTATGGTGCTGACCAAGAGAATTTGTTTGATAATCAAGAGTTTCTTTAGTTGGTGATCATTTGTTATATTCTCATGGCCTCAATGTGTGATAAAGGGTTGATACTGTAAGGAGAAATTAGGAGTTCATTATTCTTAGGGGTCAAATGGTTAAATATTGTGCAGTAGCAGGGTCAATGAAATTTTTAATGAGTTCATGTTGTGTTTTAAAGCCCTTCTGTGCATGCCTTTTCTTCTCTGACATATACATGATTGTAGAGCCAACTGATTGAAAATTATTATTTACAAGTTAAAGGATGATATGGAAAAATACTACACATCAGTCCATTGACAATTGATTTAACTTTGTACCTGTGATATTCTGGTCAACATGGGCTAAAATATTAATTATTCAATACTTTATTCACAGCAGTCCTAGATTTTTATAGTTTGACTAAGAAATGTCATCAAACATGACAGTTAGTTGAGTTGTGCCCATAGTTAAAAGGTTTTATGTTCTTATCATCTGTTTCCTGAATGATGTGTTAAACATTTTGATGAGATACGATGGCAAAACTGTTCAGTCAGTGGGTCAATTTACGGCAAGTAATTCATGGCAGTCTCCCTATAGACTCCCTGTTACCCATTCTCCCTGTGTACCCTGTGTACCCATGTGTACCCTGTGTACCCTGTGTACCCATGTGTACCCTGTGTACCCTGTGTATCCTGTGTACCCTGTGTACCCTGTGTACCCATGTGTACCCTGTGTACCCCGTGTACCCTGTGTACCCCGTGTACCCTGTGTACCCCGTGTACCCTGTGTACCCCGTGTACCCTGTGTACCCCGTGTACCCATGTGTACCCCGTGTACCCATGTGTACCCCGTGTACCCCGTGTACCCTGTGTATCCTGTGTACCCTGTGTACCCAAAAACGGTTGGGCCACACCTACATTTCCCTCCTTTAGGATTTTATTTCAAAATTCCAGACGAGCATCCCAGTCCATTTTATATGGGATTTCCCCCCCCCCCCCCGGGCTAATAAAATCATAATAAGTTATTCATAATTCATTTGTGAACGTACAAAACGGGATTGTGTTTGGCCAGAGAGCTTCCATTGATTCCAACTGATGTTTGCCAGGTTTCCTGTATACATGGTATACAGGGTACACTTGGGTATACATGAATATACTTGGGTATACATGAATTTATTAAAAACTGGATCATTAGATAATGCAATTCAAGACTTTTTATTGGCTTAGCCATTATGGTATATCAGCCAATATACCATGATCTACAAATATGGTAAGCGTACGCATCAGCTTAAAATCAAGAGGGAGCTAAAAAATCCAGTTTCTTCTTACAAAATAATGATTTCTTGGGGGCGTTTTTAATAAAACAATTATTCCACTCGCGCTTGTTGGATATGAGATGATTATAGCCAACGAGGCGCGTAGCGCCTCGTTGGCTATCTATCATCTCATATCCAACGCGCGCGAGTGGAATAATTGTTAAATACAGGGTGTACAGGGTACACAAGGTAGACAGGGTATATGAAGTATATAAGGATATACATGATATACATGGGTACAAAGTGTATAATGGATAAACAGGGTACACAGGGTATACATGGGTACACAGGATACACAGGGTACACATAGGTACACAGGGTACACATGGGTACACAGGGTACACATGGGTACACAGGGTACACAGGGAGAATGGGTAACAGGGAGTCTATATGGAGACTGGGTAACAGGGAGTCTATATGGAGACTGGGTAACAGGGAGTCTATATGGAGACTTCCATGAATTACTTGCCCAATTTACAGTTGTGTACTTAGTTGCCAAGCCTTTGATTTGGAGTGAGGCTGAAGGTAACCTTGTCATGATAGAGACCTGTATTTAGTTAGCATGATAACAAAGTGATTTACATTTGAAAGGTAGCAAGGTTTGTATCATAACAAGGTCACCCTCAGCCTCACTCCCATTCAAAGGCTTGGCAACCAAGCACGCAACTGTAAAATGGACTATTGGAACTGTGTTTTGGAGTTCTATTCAACCATTTTGCTTTTTAATAGTTTGATTTCTTAATTAATGAGTTCTATCTACCTGATCGATCCTAGGCAACATTGAACCATCCGAAAAATGAAATGATTTGCAGTGCTGATGAAGCTCAGTTCATGAGACTGCTGTCACAACTGATCAAAGCCAAAAAAGTCATAGAAATAGGTAAGATTAAGTCAGTTACTGAAATATCTCAAATCTTCCTTCATCTCTAAATAGAATCTGTATCTCTGGGCACATGTATCAGAGTATCTTTGAAATATTATATACCTCTCAGACTGTTGTTGGTAGTGTATAGAAAGTCTGAGAAAATAGAACTATCTACTGTATAAAATTAATTAATAAATTAATGATTAACCAATTTTTTTTTAATTTTGCTGTATTCTACTCTCAGAATACCATGTTAAGGCCACAAAACATATATTCATCTTTCAGTGGAGTGTACGTGGGGTTCTTTAGTTCAAGCTACAACTGCTGTGATAAGATCATTTTTGTGTGCTTGCAATTTTTATGTGATCATTTCTTTTCTTCCAGGTGTGTATACTGGATATAATACTCTAAGTATGGCAGTGGCACTTCCTCCATATGGCAAAGTTGTCGCATGTGACATAACGGATAAGTTTTTAAGGGAAGCGGATAGCCACCATTACTTTAAAGAGGTATGGCTAGTACTTTACAGGCTGGTGGTCTGAGCCAAATTTTTCATGATACCGGAACTAAAATTCTTGCAAAGACAAGGTTGTATACTACTAATCAACTGGCTGATATTTTTCTGCAAAACCAATAGTGAAGAGAGAGGGTGAGTGTGACATGGGTTGGTCAGGAAGTAATTCTGCACACCCCTCACCAACTTGGATTCATCCTAGCAGAGTGTTTAAATTAAATTAGTGGAGTTTTAAGCTGTTCTGTATGAGAGGAGGATTACCCAGCAGTTCAACCACCTTTGAAAAATTACTCAAGCCTTTCTTTTGTCCCAATAATTTGGTTTTATTTACAGAGTTAACAATTTAAATTGGCCTCCATAAAGAGTTTTTAAACACCGTGAACTTGGAAGAGCTTATGCTTGAAACTTTCACTCTAGAAACTCTCTTTGGTGGTCAATTTACATTAGCAACTCATTTGATAAAACCAAATTTTCTTGTAATACCCCCACTGACACAGTGCAATTTCCCTGGAAACTAACCCCCTTTATTTCATTTGACCACTGTCTTGTATGGAAGGTTATTTTAAGTTTGTTACATCCATTGGCTAGCAAGCTGAAAGCTCAAAGAGAGTTCCTTTTGCATTAACTTTTATCCAGGCTGGTGTTGAATCAAAGATAGATTTACGCATGCAACCTGCCATTGCTACACTTGGTAAGGATAGTTACTACCCTGGTGATAGAGAAATTAGTACTATAGGAAAATAAGATGGGAACATAGGATTTACCAACAAAAGTATTATTTCTAGTCCTTCAAGTAGTTCCGATGCCTTGTTTCATGCTTTTAATTTCCATTTTTGTACATTTCTGGTTTTCTTTTTATGAGTGGTATAGATGAAACTTTAACGCAAATTTATATCAATTTGAACGACCTCATGCTGCTTTAATTTTCCAGTTTACCCTAAACAATCATCTTACTCGCCTCCAGTCTTGCCTATCGATGTCACTTTTTGCCTTTCCTTTGTTTCTTTCATGTTCTTATACCGCTGTTGTGGTATGAGAAACACATTTCAAGTGGGTGTCATAAAACCAACATCAACGTTATTGCAGTGGCCATACAGAACAAGGTGCACCAACTACCAGTTAGAGCTCAAAAGAAAAACAAGCGAACCCTCTGTAGTGTATAGGATGCCAACGAGCATGTAATATGCGCGATGTAATGTGATGCGTGATGTGAGATGTAATACCCTCGAGACCTGCATATATACAGCATGTGTTTAATTATACCCCATTCACACCAAAGCCTAAACATGCTTTTAAGCTGTTTTGTTAAACATGGTTTAACACAACAGCTCCATAGAAACTGCTCAAATCAATGTTTGGTTGACTTCAAATGTGGCACATTGAAAATACAATTTGGCAATTGCTTGAATCTTGTGGAAAATTTAGTTTTTCAGTTCTCTGCTTCTGATTTTTATTCAGTTAAACCTGGTTTAACTAAACAAGTTTTCTGGTGTGAATGGGGTATTAGGCTAACACAGGTACAGGACCTCAAACTAACTCAACTCCTGGAAATTCCAGTAATATCTAACTGGTATATTTAGTTCTCTTCTCGATTTAGTGTCGTAAAACTAAAATCAAAGAAATGAACACGACCAATCAAAGGAAAGGAAAATACCTTGAAGAGCCGATGAGAGCTCAAAGTAAAGCCGAGCAAACCGCATAAAGCGCGGAAAAACGCGGGCGACCAAGTTGTGATTGGGTTTGCTTTCCTCTACAGAGCAAATTTTAATTGCGTGTCCAAAGTAACTCGGGATTGCTTTGTTTTTACGTAAATAGGCTCCAATCAACTGCCGAACTAAAACCAATGGAAATTTAGTTACTCCCGATTTCTCGCGCTACAAGCTGAGGGTGTAGTAAACAGCGGTTAAAATGAAATCGGTTTTATTCACGTACCCAAGAGAACTAACTAATACCCCATTCACACCAGAAAACTTGTTTAGTTAAACCAGGTTTAACTGAATAAAAATCAGAAGCAGAGAACTGAAAAACTAAATTTTCCACAAGATTCAAGCAATTGCCAAATTGTATTTTCAATGTGCCACATTTGAAGTCAACCAAACATTGATTTGAGCAGTTTCTATGGAGCTGTTGTGTTAAACCATGTTTAACAAAACAGCTTTAAAGCATGTTTAGGCTTTGGTGTGAATGGGTTTAAGTAACGAATTTCCACCACACCTACGCACTATGAATCTTTGAGTTCCTTAAGATATTTTCAGTGATCACCCCCCCCCCTCCCCCGCCCCCCACTCTGAAATATTTAGGAGTCTCATCCTCGGCCCAGGATACAGGCAAGAATTTTCGACACTCGCTGTTGGTCGTTATCATGATGTAATTTTTTTAAACTGTTCCCTCCTTTTAGACGAGCTGATAAATGCCGGTGAAAGTGGAACCTTCGACCTTGTTTTTATTGATGCTGATCGAATCTCGAAAGACAAGTACTACGAAAAATCATTACAACTTCTGCGCAAAGGCGGCTTGGTAGTAATCGATAATGTAAGTATATGTATGATGCACGATCCTCGCAGTAGAGAGCGCTATTTATGCAATAGCGAAAATCAGACCTGATTTTTGTCAGGTCTGATTTTCGCTATTGCATAAATAGCGCTCTCTACTGCGAGGATCGTGCATCATACGTATCTAATACCGCAGTTCAAAATATATGAACTTCATATATTCATTGTATCAAATGTAAGTATACTTTAGCGTTGTCTCTCAGGTCGTTTATTTTTGTGGGATGGGCGATTACCGCAAATCCGGAATTTGGCCAGATGCTTGTGCAAGTGTATTTTGGGTGTTATATTTTTTTTTTCAGTTTTACTGAATGTAAAACAAAACTGATACGCTCTTTTATTCACTTTTAAGTTGCATCATATATTCAGCCGTTTTTACGCACTCATATATTCAGCCGTTTTTACGCACACATATATTCAGCCGTTTTTACGCACACATATATTCAGCCGTTTTTACGCACACATATATTCAGCCGTTTTTACGCACACATCTCTCGCTCTCGCAACTCAGGCTTGTACCATAATACTTTCACAGGCAGAAAGAGGCAGCCCAACGGACGCTACAAAAACTGTGGGGAACAAACTGAAACGAGTAAAAAACGTAAAGATTTTTCCTCAACCCTGGGTTAACTAAATTGCGTTTTCAACAACGGCCAATTAGGAGGAATGAAAATAGCATGAGGAGCCAATGAGAACTCAAAGTAAAACTGACTAAACTCCCTAATGCGCGGGAAAACGCGGTTGACAAAGTTACATAATTGGTTCTAGTTATTCATCTGATTGGTTGAGAAAGTGGTGCAAGTTTTCAAGACCAATCAGAGAGCGACGTAAAGAAAGAACATTGCAATCCCAGATTACTTTCGACACTCAATTGAAAATTGCTCTACCTTATGTAAAATGTCCTGATTTCATGATTTCAAATACCGTTCACGATGTCAAACATCTTTTGCTTGAAGTGCAAAGAAAACTTTTCGAAGCTTTGAAAGTGCTGGAAAAATGTGAAAAGCAATTTTTTCGCTTTCAAAATTCGCACAATTTGCCTTCAAATTTGTCCCGGAGACTGAGACCTAGTTTATCGCCGTAGAAGTTATTCGTGACGTCACATTGTGTACCTTTGCCGCGAAGGTCTGTTATCGCTAAGAGGATTCTGCAGTACTTAGATAGATAGTGCATTGAAAGACAAAGATGTCCAGTGATTCTAATGACTCCTTTGAGTCCGACTCTTCTAAAAGTTCCATTGACTTCGAAGAATCTGGAGATAAAGTAGAAGTAGGGACACAATGTGACGTCACATTACGATATCACCTGCGATTTTGGCCCCGCGATGACCGGGACAAATTTGAAGGCAAATGGCGCGTATTTTGAAAGCAAAAAAAATGCTTTTTAGATTTTTCCAGCACTTTTAAGGCTTCGAAACGTTTTCTATAGATATCCAACTAGAAGAAACAAGAGAAAAAATATTTCTTGTCATAACTATCCTTTCAGGTGTTGTGTGATGGCAAAGTTTGTGATCCTGAAGAAAGGGCGGCCAATACAGACTTGAAAGCTCCTCACGACTTGAATGTAAAAGTTCATGAAGACAGTCGTGTTTTGATGAGTTTGATTCCAATTGCCGATGGTGTAACCATAGCAATGAAGCTTTGAATAGCAAACTCTCCATTCTCTGTCATGTTTGTTTATTTTTAAGATATCTAATCAAAACCCAGAGTTTTCATCGAAGGAATTGTCGTTTATCGCCGTGGGGCGGGATGGAATTTTTATTGAGATGCCAAACACTGGAAACCTGTACTCTAAAGATGTTTGTTTCGGGACATCCCCTTGTTCTTCGAAATGTTTTTTGTCAACAAGTTTGTTCAAATCTCTCTTCCCAAAACGGGTTTTAACTTAGAGTTCGAATCAAATCATGTCAAATTTCATTGAACGCAGCGCAACTTGAATCATAATTACACTAAAACGAATAATGTATGGAAAAGGTTATTCAAATAACAAAGCTAATCTAATAAATGATCCTTATGTATGAGTACCAATCTTAATTATTAATCTTCTCAATCAAATTCTAATCGATGACCCATTGGCTTAAGTAAAGCCCAAGGGCTGTCAAAGTCAATTTCTAGTCAGGTTGAGTCCGTCGTGAGAAACACAACAACATATTTTGTTTGATTGGTCACCCAACACAGAACGATGTAGCAGAGAGGTGTGTGTGTGTGTGTGTGTTTGTGTGTGCGTGTGCGTGTGTGTGTGTGTGTGCGTGTGTGTGTGTATGTGTGCGTGCGTGCGTGTGTGTTTGTGTGTGTGTTTGTGTGTGTGTGTGTGTGTGTTGGGGAGAATTGTAGGATAAACTCACCAAAACTGGCCCTGCCAACCCTTGTTTAACCCTTAAACCCTCAAGAGTGTTTAGCATCGTATTTCTCCTCGCAGTGTCAGCCCTGAATCACACATTAAGGTCATGAGAATAAAGAAAATGATCACCAACCAAGGATAGTCGTGGTTGTTAAACATCTTCAGCATCGGCACCTTAAGAAGTGTGCAGGGAACCGTATGGAGAATATACATACTGATGTTAGGATGTATAGGGTTAACAAAAATAAGGTTTATGTTAATAAAAACAGAGTGGCGTGTCCGTAAGCTGGAGGAAATCCCCGATGTTGCCTACACGATCCTACAAACCCACTAAAAATTTCATAACACGACCCGATCCAAAGCTTTTTTACTCCTCCGCTATTATTACCCTTCTTTCACTGACCGAACGCCTGGGACAAGCTATATGCCTCAGAATATTTTTTTATTGCCATTTCCATAAAGACGTTTAAATAAAGTGATACGAGTTTCCTTCAAATCTTTTCGGTAGGGTTAGATGTTTGAGCGTCTCGTGGGATGGTCCATCTTTGCACGATACGTAAACAAAAATCAGCGGGCGTCATGAATATTAGTAAAACTGGAATTCGTCGAACATGCTGGTAAAACCCATCTTCTGCGCCAAAGAAGAGTATCGAAGAGAAAAATTTAATCGGTCTTCTAATACTGTTTCGAAGCTAATAATGCAGAGAAATACACGTTGTGAAAGGGTTCTTCAGAAGTTCTACGATAGTTTTAAAGAGTTCTCTAGTGTCACATCGCGCCCGGCAGAATTTATGTTATCGATCGGACCGGAGATCTCCGTCTACATATCCGATTGGAACTTTTTTGTCGAATACTTGTGACACGAAAGCAAAAGTAGTAATATTCAAAAGAGAGAGCAGGCTTAGTCCCATTTACAACGAATTTTCATTAAAAAAATAAGTGTATTTAAATTTAGGCAAGTTTCACCAAGTCCTAATTTTAAAGTTGGTAGCAGTCACTACAGCGATCCTGATGACCCAAAATCTCGCCTTTCGAAACACTATTTAATAAAATTACAAAGGATATCTGCAATGCATGTAAATTACTTAAGGAGATCACTAGTTTCCTTTCAACTCTGCGCATTCTAAATAAGTTCTTAACAAGTAATTGAACTCTTGTCCTAAAAGTGTCTTCATTTAACGTATTCTCGATTAAAGCCTTCCTTGGTAGAGTAAATCTCTTAGTAAATTCTGTAGCTTGCTCAAAAAGCTTGCGGTATCTTTATCTGACTTCCAAAGCGTTACCGTGACCTAAAGCACTTAAAATTCCCTACAATTTGGAGTTAATCCGGGTGTGCAAGTTAATTCGTAAAATTCAACAATTTTTTGCGCGGACTCACTCAAAAACTATTTTAGTCATCAACCAAAAGACTTATTAAATTTTCCTCAACACGCCTTCGTGTTAACTTTATGCCATGTCTCTTGCAATTTTTCAAAATAATATTCTCAAACCTAATTGTTTTGTGAAAAATAACTCCTATTTGTCACTGCCGAATAATACCTTACACTGCCAGAGATCTGTGCTTTATTTTATTAATTTTTTGAGAAATTTGCGATGTGAACAAAAGCTATTTTTTTTTTTCGGCAACGCTTTCTCGAATTATTATAAAACAGCTTATGATGTCACTTAGCAAAGATTTAAAGGATTAAACGTGATTTTCGTGCAGTTGCCGCCGTGATGAAAAAAGTTAATAAAGTTCCGAGTTAGAAATCGCGCTGCGATTGAATTAAGGATGTTTGTAGCTAAGAGAGGGGCAGATGCTGCCAAATTCTTAAAAGTTCCTTACTTTAAACAATTGGTATTATAAAAACATGATATATTTGACCTGACTTTGATTTGTTCGGAAAAGAATCATAAGAAAGTAGTTTGGCTCTATTTGCCGTTTTCTAAATCAACTCGAATTGAAACCGCCTCTAAAGTAATTAGACAAAGGAACTTTTCTATATGCAAATTCATACTATTTTTGAAAATTATTTCTGCTTTTGATTTATTTTTTACACTCTCATCGACAAAACAGAAATCTCAATAAAAAATTCCCCCCATGCTATATTGCCCTTCAACACTACAACATGATTACTATTTACGTTTTGCCTTATTCCACTCGATTCCCACGTTAAACCTTTTTCCGCCGAAAGAAAACCAGCGACTGGTGAGGAAATCAGTTCGTAAACAAAACTGTCTTCTAATTATTGTTTCAGGAAATTGAAATTAGAAAGTCACACGGCACTCTGAGGAGGGAATTAAATTTACAAATAGTGTAATTTGGATGTTAAAAAAATATTGCTTGCTCTACTGATGGGTTTATGGTTCTGCCTTATTTCTATTTTTATTAGCAAGATTGATTTGAAATGTTGACTAAAATTTTGTCTTTAATAAAAATCAAATGTACTTTTCGCTTGCCAGTAAATTTTTCACATTACTCTAACTGGATTCCAACTCAGATTTCTATTCCTCGCGTTTCGTGCATGCCAAGTGCCTTTGCGACTCGATAAGAAAGCATTTAAATATAACGTAAGATTTTATCTTTTCAAAAAAGAGTCGAGACACAAATAAGTGCAACTTGGAAACGCAATCTTCCTTGTTGATATTGTTCAGACGAGCATCGATTGAGCTTCTTCACAGAAGATAAGTGAAAACCACTTTGTGAATTGAAAACTTAGGTTTGTTTTTATATTTTGAGTGCCCGACCACTTTCTGCAGGAGAAAAAGAAAAGAATAGCGCTTTTTAAATCCTATGAATTGAGCTTCACAATCAAATGTTCAAGTGGTTCAATTTGAGATCCAAATTTGCACCTTAAATTGAAAAACACTTGAGACCTAACACGAGTCTCATGTAAGCGACGCCTGAAAACAGATGACATTTATATGAACATTTTATCGTGGGGTTTCTAAAAGAAAAAAAGCGTCAGCATTTATAATGCCACTGACGCCCCAAACAAAAATTCCTTCACGTGCTTATTTTGTTTGCAAGGAAAAATGATGTCCAGTTTGAGTTCAAAACTTCCATGCGAGAGGGGAAAAAACAGTGTGAAACATGTACAAAGAGACTCAGAGTTAGGTGACGAGCATTCAAGAATTGCTTTTCATTAACTTGTTTAGATAAAGGTGTCTTCCAAGCTTATTCAATTAGTAAATACACAAGAGATTAGTTCGATGGGAAATGATTAATATCTCCACGCGGATACCACTAGCAGGTTAATAAGATTGACAAACCTCCGCTCAATGATATGACATCATACTGGTTAAGGAAATAGAGGTTTTATTTTTATATCTGAAAAAAAAAAAGTAAGAAATTTATGCAGCGAGGTGATAAACTTATTTTTCACAGTATAGCGCAAATTGATCTCATTTTGTAGCCGATTTTGGGATGGCGCTACTGCGCACGCGCAAGCGCCCACAAGTATCGTCATGAAAAGTTATCATTTGTTGAAAGTGCTAATGCTATCGGATTAAGCGATAACTACCAATAAAAACACTACAGCTGATCTTAAATACAGTGTGAAGATTGATCATTAGCTGGAATGAGCGAGAACCTGCCCCCTGGCGGGCTAGAACTCAACTAACGCACAAGAGCAATCTTAACTAGGTTTTTGCACGGAAATTGACCACAAATGAAATGATATGTTCATAAACATGTGTAAAATGAAAACTGTGGTTTCCATTTCGTGTTGTTTTCCAACCCTTGCAGTTTTACCCCTCTTCAAGTCAGTAGTTTTAGAAGCGTGTTTGTCATCCCGTAGGACGCTTTACCTCCAAACAGAGCTCACAGTCAGAAAAATTTCCCATCTTATCCTCACCGGTATTAGCTTTGAAATGGTAAAAATTAAACCAGCATGTTCTCTTATCGGGAATTTAAAAAGTCAAAATGAAATCTAGAGGAATTGAATTCTTCAAAAGCAATTTATTTTATTTCGGTCGTTCTTATTACAACAAAAGGAACAAACAACACAATGTTTTGATGCGTTATTATTCCCACTTGGCAGATGACCTCTCGTGAAGGCCAAGACGTAAACACTCATCAGTAAAGTCTGGACTTTTTGAACAAGTAGATACGTTTCGTATAACCTGGAAATGCCAATGCATATTTTACATCGTGTGTGATCATTTTGATCGATATCAATCGAGTAACTAGCCCCATCCGAGTCAGTTATCCACCATTATTAATTCTGTCAAATCATTTATCTAAGAAATTTGTCGCCCACATAAGCCATCCCCTGCTATGTTGAACCCGTTTCTCGCATTGCCACCTGCTGGCGAGTGCTGTGCCGGCCAATTCTACTCAATTTCAGTTAATTGCCTGATATAGCTGCTAATTTCAATAATCAAGCGGCTATTGTTTCATTTATTTGGCCCACACTTAATTGATACAAGCACTACAACGCACGCCGGAACTGCTTTGCATTCACACAAAAGGTGATGTGGGCAACTCAATGAATATATTGCGGTCTGTTGAACGATCGCGACCCAGAAGGTCCATAAACATACAGAAGTTAAGGTGGTACTGTAAGCTCAAACTGGTAACTCGTCATTTCATCACTCTCAGGGTAAGTTATATATGATCGCACCATAAGATCATTCCTCAAACTGCCAAGTTTAAGAACACTGTGCCGGAATTTTTCTCCGAAAAAAAATGTTAAAAATGTGACAAATATTTTAGAATTAAAAAGGAACTATATTTTGACCACAAATCTGAGCCACAAGTCAATCGAAAACGAAACGTTTGTTTTAAGCATGGCTTTTTAAAGCCATAACTGTTTGGCTTTCTTTTTTACATCACTATTGGTGCTCTACAGAAAATCATTTTTGCCGAAAATGTTTTTGCTTCCTCGATGAATATAGTAAGCTTTAATATTTAGTCGGTTTTATTATTTGTAAGCGATTCCGAATCTTGTTCTACTTCTGAATATGAAAATGACTCTTCTCAGAATTGTTTAAAGATAAACTTGTATCAACCTTTTTGAGTGTTATCAACGCCCGTCGTCTAAAACGCCTTTTGATAACTTTCTTAGTGAGAATACCAAGTCAAACACCCAAAAGTGATTGAA